>NC_136797.1:12456566-12606566 GCF_951216825.1 Electrona antarctica
CAGAATACAATACAGCAAGCAGTTAATTTACTGGTTTGTACTTTGTGAGAGGCTCTCACACACACAAGTCCTACAATACTATGAACACTCGTGCGAAGTGAGGGGCGCCCTCAGCCAATCAACTCATGCGCGTGTGTGCGCGCGCACACACACACACACACACACACACACACACACACACACACACACACACACACACACACACACACACACACACACACACACACACACACACACACACACACACACACACACACACACACACACACACACACACACACACACACACACACACACACACACACACACACACACACACACACACACACACACACCTTGTTGTCTGCAAACAGTGCTAAATGGCCAAAAGGTGCCATTGCAGTTATGCTGACTGTGGCAAACAAAGATTGCCTTTCAATTACTTGAAAGTTCTGAACTACTTTGTATACATTACATCTCATGTGCTTACACGGGCAAAGTGGGAAACCAACTGTAAATTAACCCCCCTGGCCTGCATGTGCTTGGTGACATACGAAACTTATTCTTGTACCATTTTGCTCATGCCTAGCAGTCATTAGCCAGGCTATGCCTGCCAGCGCCTTACGCTCCCAGCTGTACAGCTAAGCGCTAAATGCTGTTCTGTTACTTCTGTCTGGTACTGGGGCCCAAAGGCTGGAAACTGGTTAGTGATACTGCCGCTAATTGTTTGGACAGGGTAGGTGGAGGAAGTGATCTATTTTGTCCATTTCTGTAGTAGTTGCAAACTAAGGCAGATAAGAAAAGAGTTTCTGGTTGAGTTTCAGTGAACGATGGTCCTCCGAATCAAGACTCTCTCTCGCAAGGCAGATGGACTGCGATTGGAATCCCATCTAACGCTGCTGGGAAACATCTGCCAGAGGCTAAAGACATCCCCGTTTCAACTAGAGCCCGACTGCATTTCTTTATTCGCCCAACTGACATTCCAGGAAGAAGAGGTGGATCTCTCTCTCTCTCTCCCACGCAAGGCCATCCAGAGGACAAGCAGCCAGGTATATGGAGCACAGCACGCACGCACGCACGCACGCACGCACGCACGCATGCACGCACGCACACAACTATGGTCTACACTCTAGAGTCTACAGTCTCTATACTGGAGGCAAAATAAAAGGGAAGAACAAGCTCCCGATCCTAAAACATTACTCAAACAACACTGACGTTTGGGTAGCTTTAAAGAGCCACCTCTCACAGGGCTTACTGGCTGTTAAAATGTGTAATTAGCCACCAGTACAGGATTATCCGTTAGCTGGGACCTATACTTCTGTCCAGTGTGGTAACTATCTATGAAATACCTCAGCCCATGGGTCAAGGATGACATAAACACATGCCAAAAAGACTAGGCAATAACACGTGGCAATCAAAACAACAGCAACTGAAATAATAGCACCATTTAACAAAATTCACAAAGTTACTTTCATCCATTCTGCATTTAATTCATATTTTTCCACACTTAACAGACCCTACCAATTTTTTTTTTACCACTGCAAAAAGGTTAAATGCAAATTAAAAAGGTGGAAGGTGCCACTCACCTAGGTGGTCTCCATGGAAACTGTTGTCATGGGAGGTCCTCCCGTGTGGGGGCATGATGATGGGGTCGTGGTGAGAGGCGGGTGGTGGCCAGATCTGGCCGGTCTTCCGGACGCTGACGATGGTGGCCTCGGACATGACCACGTGGCCTCCGCCGCCCTGCTGCTGCTGCTGCTGCTGCTGCTGTCGGTGGTGGTGGGGGGGGTGGTGGTGGGGGTGGGGGTGGTGCCGCTTCTGAGACTGCGGCGTCGGCGGGCTGCTGCTGTCGAAGGAGTGCTGGGAGTTCTGGGAGTTCTGCGACGGCGAGCGGCTCTTCTCCCTGGTGAAGGGCCTCCGGAAGCCCGCCGTGGTGGTGGTGGGACTCGGGGACACGTGGCTGGACTGCCCCGAGGAGAAGTCCTCCTCGCTGGACGTCAGGTTCTCGTTGGAGCTGCAGTCAGGAGTGTAGCCCCCGCCGCCGCCTCCGCCGACGTCCTCGAAGCTCCCGGGGGAGTACGAACGCCGCGGCCAGGTCAGGAGGTGGTCGTCGCCTCCACCGTGGTCCCTCATGGTGACTCCTCCTCCTCTCCCGTCACCTCCACCACCACCACCACCTTCGCCCATCATCACCCCGCCGACGTAGACACTGGAATAGGCCTGGAACTCTGCGGGCTGACAGGGAGGAGGGGGTTGCTGTTGCGGCCTGCCCCCGTTGGCGGCTCTGGCCGAGGAGGAGGAGTGCCGAGCGTTGCTCGGCTCTCCCTCGTCTTCGTACTCGGCGTCGTAGCTGCAGGTGCTCTCGGTGGAGCGGCCCCTGTAGATGGGCCTGGTGCGCAGCTCTCCGGCCATGGTGGCAAGGTTCCCCGGCAACGAGTGCAGGGACCTCTTGCGCTCCATCTGCATGGCCTGGCTGCCCAGGGAGCTGATCTTGTCGGAGACTTCGCGGTCGTTGACCCTAACCAGACCTCGTTCGTGGTGGAATTCCATGTTGGTGTAGAACGGTGGCGGCGGCGGGGGCTGCTGCTGCTGCGGTTTGTCCTGGGCCTTGGCCACATCCCCTGCAGAGTGAGAGTTGGCACGCTTGATTCTCTCAAAGTTGGACCTGAGCGCCGCCACACCCAGCCCCATGCCTAGCTTATCTTTGGGATCGGTGGGGAGGAGGAGATCCTTATCCAGGGGGGGCGGTTGTTGTTGTTGTTGTTGGCTGGGACGACGGGGGGAGACATTAGAGACATTGGCCCCTCTTTGTTTAGACGGAGAAGAAGAGAGCCCATCCAGGTTGTCGCAGGACGTGGACTCGGCTTGCTGCTGCTGCTGCTGGGGCAGCACCTCGAAAGCCGACTCCACCAGGCCGTCTCCGTGGGAGGCCGACTTCCTGGCCGGAGGTGGCCTGGGTTTTGACGACGACCGGCTCCCGGGTGATGATTCTACCACCACCACCGGTTGGAAGCGGCTCCTCTCCCCGCTACATCCAACCTGTCCTCCTCCACCACCCGTCTCCTGCATGTGTGGCTGCTGGGGTAGGCAGTCACAGTCCGCAGCATCAGCACCACCACCACCACCACCACCGCCGCCGCCTTGCATCGACGCGGGGTCCATGCACCCCTCGTTGAGCGGGGTCTTCCTGAAGCCCCATCGCTGCCTGTCGTAGCTCTTCCTCTCCTTGGCCAGGAGCGTCTGCAGGTAGATCATGCGGAAGCGCTCCTTGTTCACCTCCTGCTCCAACCTCCGGATGGAGGACTTGCATTTCTCCAGCTCCTGCTCGATGCCCCCCACGGAGCGCAGCTCCATCTTCGGGGGCTCCGATTCGGGAAACTGCGCTTTCCACGCTTCGATGAACCCCACCGGCTCCACCATTGTTAAACCAGTAGGGTTTTCTCTCTCTCTCTCTGAGCGACCCTGGTTCACACAAGGATGATGTCACGGGTTCAGTGTGTGTGTGTGTGTGTGTGTGTGTGTGTGTGTGTGTGTGTGTGTGTGTGTGTGTGTCGCTTAACGGTCCAGTAGGATATTCGACACAGGAAAAAAGGATACGTATTTTGACAACAAATCCAATTAAAGTAGCCTACAATGGTTAATTACAAAAAATAAATCAATACATTTAAAAATATGCATGACTAGATATTGATAACCTAGCAGTTTAACGGTGTGTCGCAACTCATGAAAAATAGACCATGACTGCCTATTCAGAAGAATATTTGGGAAACGTATTATGAACCGATATAAGAATACAATGTTGTACAGCGGTTGCCTTTCTTCTCATAATATGCATTATTCCCTCCCTGCACAATATGAAGGAAAAGAAATCTCGGCTTCTTCGACACAATGACAGCATCTGTGCTGTGACCTCCTCGCTGCTATCGTTTGTTTTGAAACAGTAAGCTCCCATTTTTACTTACTTTCTATATCAATAATTCACACCTATAGAGATAGTAGTAGTAGTACTCCATTCAGGTTGCGTTGTCCATCGTTCATTCATATTAGAATATTCCCCTGGTGATGTTCTTCTCGCTGCCTGCTGGTAGCTCTCTTCTTTGTACCGGAGAGAGAGAGAGAGAGAGGCGCTCAAGGAGAATGGATACACAAAAAAAAGAGTATGGTCTCTAAACGACGACCACAGCAAAAAGAAGAGGAAAAAAACCTACAGAAATAAAAGCGTAGTCCTCTCGGCTGCTGCTGAACGGAATACTACAGGGTAGGTTCATGTTTCTTCGATCCGCGCCCGTTATCCAATTTTTTTTCATTGCACATGATTTGTCGCGCGGAGGACGTCTCGATCTCTCTCTCTCTCTCTATCTTCAGATTGTTCTTCTACTCTGCCTGCCTGGCTGGTGGTGTGTGTGTGAGTGACTGTGTGTGTGTGTGAGTGCGTTTCCATTCCAACAATGGGAGGGACCTAGACACTATGATTGACACAAGGGTATCCTTGTGGGAGAACTCGCCGGCTTTTTTTCCCCCAACTCACCGGGAGTGAAAATTCTTCATCAATGTTTTCGATGACGTCGTTATATTATGCTAAACATGCTCTCGCTCTCTTGCTCTCGCTCTCTCTCTCTCTCTCTCTCTCTCTCTCTCTCTCTCTCTCTCTCTCTCTCTCTCTCTCTCTCTCTCTCTCTCTCTCTCTCTCTCTCTCTCTCTCTCTCTCTCTCTCTCTCTCCTCTCTCCTCTCTCCTCTCTCCTCTCTCCTCTCTCTCTCTCAACTGGCGAGTTGTCCGGTATCCGACACAAGTGATCGCATTGGTTAAAGAGACAGGCAGCAGCAGCAAAGAAGGACCTTAGGACCATTAACTGTCTGAACTCACCTGGATTGTTCCTGGAAGGATTACAGACAGACAGAGACTGTACTACTGTAGAGACAGTTATTATACTGTAGCCTACATTACAAATATATGTCATCATATCGTGGCATTCAATTAAAGAACTCTCCGATCCAGTCGCCTTTGGAATCGTCAATCATTGGTGTTAGTTTACCCATTGTTGTTTTATAACATTACACATAACACGATATTAGATTATGTGCCTATAGTGCATCATGTAAATGGTAAAAAGGGAGGTAGGCTATTTGAAAATTGCAATAAACACCCGTTATTTGAACCAGTCTTATTTAATTCATCTCTCACACACTCTCTCACACACACACACACACACACACACACACACACACACACACACACACACACACACACACACACACACACACGGAGAACCAGCATCTCTCAACGTGCTACCAACATTTCCCATTGTGTGTGTGTGTGTGTGTGTGTGTGTGTGTGTGTGTGCATTTCCATTTCAACCAACAATGGGAAGGAGGACAAGACCGACCAGATTCTATGATTGATGGACGGACAGTGATGATCGCGCCGGACGATAAAGAGACAGATAGCTATAGAGGACCATCTGAATTCACCATGGATTATTCCTCCTCCTGGCTGGATTATCATTTATTTACACAGACAAATTACCTTCTATAGTTGTCACCATTTCGTTGTCCAGCCTTTCATAAAAGATAAATAAATAACAGTATAGGCTAATTGCCTACAGACAGTGGATTTTGAAGCTGCAACCCGTGAGGCTTGTGCGCCCTCTCTCGACGGAGAGTTGTAATAGCAACTGTAGTCTGTAATGTAATGGAACACCCGGGAATGGGATTAGAACCGATCGAGTCGCGACGAGTCCCACGTGTGGAGGTAAACCAGATTCTATACCGCTATAGGAGGGAATCCATAGTTTGTCAATCAGTTGTCATAAATTAATACCCAAAACCGGGGAGTCGGGGACCACAGGCGTGAAGGAGGAGGCGTGTGTCTGTCTACCTAAAACCGCTGCACTGCAGAAAGTGCAGATGTGCTAGCGGCATGGGTTTCATTAACATACGTTATAGTGGTTCTCAACCTGTGGGGCCGGGGCCGACCGGTGGGCCGTGAGGATATTGCAAGTGGGCCACCCCAAAATAATGGCAAAAACGCTATAGATTAGTAGATTGGGCCCATGGTAATGCAATCCTACTTGGAGTGGAGGGGAGAGAACAGATGGTGGATGTGAACGGAACACTGCCCTCCCAGTGAGCTATGCTGGACATGTACTGTAATTCTGCAAACTGTTAATAAATCAAAGCACCTCGCTTAATTTGTTTTCGCAGTTACTGACTGTATATATTATTCACAGATGAATGAAACTTAATGTTGCAAGGTGGTGATCTACAGTATAGCTAATGCTATAGCCTATGCCTATAGTGACCAGATTTGACTGAGAGCCTGCCATCCAGCTTTTCACCAGAGGAGAAAAACTGAATTTATTTTTTTATCCAAAATGAGTTAATAGCACAGACAGCCTCTTCACATACTAAGAGCATGTATGAAATAAATGAAATCGACATGTAAATATGAATTAAATGCTTAAACATGTATGGTGTAATGTTAGAGACCACAGAAGTGAACCTTTCAAGCCTGTTTTCTCAACTCGCTGTTTTTCTGCATAAGCCATATATCCAAAACTGGTGGGTCAAACTGAACAACCAATGTCAATGTTCAAGCTATGATTCCCTGCTTTCACATGACATGAAAAAAAATCACACCCCGTGTGAACTGAGTGGTGTAAGGTCTTAGATAGCCTGTCTGACGTAATGAAATCATGTCTGACGTAATGAAATCACACCCGGGTGAACAGGGTGAACATAGCAACCATGCTCATTTTTCTGCACAGACTAACAAAGCCAGTTTACGTAATGAAATCACACCCGGGTGAACAGGGTGAACATAGCAACCATGCTCATTTTTTCTGCACAACAAAGCCAGTTGTAGGAGTGGTTTACACCACTCAAAAAAAATCCAATGGCAGTCCCTCAGTCAAATTTTGTCACACACAGTATGTAAACAGAAATGTGTACAGAAATAGCCCAGACAAGATCTTTCATTTCCACCATCAACAAACTTAAAACAAAAATGATACAATGGTAGGCGGCATAGTATATAAATATATTAGTTTCTCTCTATTTATTGACCTCAAACCACACAGTAATGCATCTTCAATCATTGAGATAATGATCAGCCATTTACATACATAATGGTGAATGTTTGTCAAAGTCTACAGTTGAGAGGGCTATGCACAGTATGCACATGCATGATTTTCCCATCAGGACACGCCCCCCTCACCTAGACTAGGTGCTGCCACACTATCGAAAGAGCCGCGCACGTTCTCGGCTGCGCGCAGCTTAAATTCTGAGTTTTTAGACAGCTGGTGGATGGAAAAGAAGCTCCACCTCCGCGGACTTTTTGCGCGACGGCCAGATTCCCGGAAACGCTCTCCTCCGCGCAAAAAGTCTGCGGAGGTGGAGCTTCTTTTCCATCCACCAGCTGTCTAAAAACTCGGAATTTAAGCTGCGCAGAGCTTAAGAAGTGCGCAGCTTAAGACCGTTTTGCGCTAAGGTGTGGAGACGGTGACTGAGTGGCAAAACATTGAGCAGCATAGAGTGTTGGAGTTTGGAAGCGCTCGTTGGAAATCACTCAACCGTCCTGCGTACCACCCGTTTCTAAATGTCACATAATGCAGGAGGCAGCAAAATGTTGTGTTATTGAAAACAAGCACTTCCAAACTCTGACACTTAGAAAAATAATCAAATGCAGGGCATTTCTTGACAGAAAGTAGCCCATAACGTTTCTATGGTGGATTTTTATGAAACAAAAACTTTGCAGATAGAAAGAGGATAATTCAAGCTTTTCGTTCAGCTGCAATAAAGATGAGTTTAACATTGTTTAATGCAATCAGACAGGACTTTTCTGTTGAATGGGCTGTCAAGGCCAGAAAGTAGTTTTTTGCCACTCATGGGCGTTCCCGCATAACTTCCAGGTACGATATGTCACGCGCATACCCTCTATAGCCTCTGCCTCCCTATATGACCAGCAGTGTTGGGCAATATTACTTAGGAGAGTAATATGTTGTTACTTATTACTCCTTAGAAAAAATTATATTACATTACTTATTACTTGGAATCAAGACTAATATATTACATATTACTTTTGCGCCCACCCACACCCGCAAACAAACGGTGCTTTTTTCCCACAAAGTAAATAGGTATAATATTAGTTTTGTCAGAGGAATATACCTTACTCGTTACTGGGAAAAGTAATATAGGTATTACTATAGTAACTAGTTACTGCCCAACACTGATGATCAGATCACAGTTGTACTGCAGTTTATACATTGCATAACACAAAATAAGTGAACACTTGAGATTTTAGTATTAGTCATAGTCTCTTGAATAGTTTTCATTTCGTTTGTCACATTTTAGTCACCTGGAATGTTTGTGTTATAGTCTAGTTTTAGTTGACTAAATATAAGATTTGAATCAACAAAATCTAGTTGATTTAGTCAACTAAAATGGAATTTGGCGGGCCTTGATGCTGTTGTAATGACTGCTTTTACACTTGCTGAAAGTAGCCGATCTACAAGCTCGCAGTTGTGAGCTTGTAGATCGGCTATATTTTCAGCATGCAACCAAGTGTAAAATGACTTATACTGGATCTCTTGTCCACTAGTCCCTTCTTAACATTTTAGTCTAGCATTTATTCGTTGACGAAATTGCCAGTATATTTAGTCTTAGTCATCATATCTTAGTTTTCATTTAGTTTCCATTTAGTTTGTCAGTGGAAAAAAAGGTAATCGACAAACACAGCCACAATGTCAGTGAATATACTGTCTATTCCAACTCAAATAGTAGTAATGCATATACTGTCTATTCCAACTCAAATAGTAGTAAGTAGTAGTAATGAATATACTGTCTATTCCAACTCAAATAGTAGTAAGTAGTAGTAATGAATATACTGTCTATTCCAACTCAAATAGCAGACCACAAGTTGTTAGCATGAGGCATTTGTCAATGTCATATAATGTCATATTATGTTCTGCAAACGGCCCAAACATAAAACCATGTTTACCTATTAATATAACCTATGATACGCCCATCTGGAAAACCATGTATTTGTGCATAGTACAATGTTAAAATCTCTAAATATATATAAATCACAAAACCTACTATACAGCTGGAGTTGCATGCACAAGAATGATATAAAACTATATGGTCAAGATCTTCTTTCTAAATGTCAAACAGACCAAACCATATCATGATTGGACACAATGATCTTCATGCAAGGAGGAATGCATCAGGAGGATAGTGGAGGAGTTCCCTGCACACAAAAAAACCATAGTGTTATAATGTCTACAGGTGGGAACTGGGAAGTGACTACGGTATGTGGGGAATGGGGGCAGAGAATTGTGCTTTTGGACTTTTTGTATTAGTGCCGATAATGTAACGAATACTGTACATGAATGTTCATGTATACATGTATAGAGCAAGGGCTCCCAAAACTGTGGCGCGTGCACCCCTTGTGTTGCGCCAACGTGTAACATTAAAAAGTAGCAATGTCGATACGGTATCGGTGTCGACCCTTTTTGGTCATATCGGGTCATATCGGTATCGGCGAATATGCCGGTCTAAACCACCGATCCGACACAGGGGGTGTTGACAACTATATGGCAGGTAAATAAAGTGCACATTTGAGTGAGGATTCCGCTATATTAACACGAGATAAAATAAGTAATTATCTTTTTATTATAAATATTCTCTGGTATCGCTATTCGCTGGTATCGGATCGGGAACGGAAAAAAAGTGTATCGGGACATCCCTAATTAAAAGGGTAATGGCGGATTTATGGTGATATTTAACACAAACCGCAAAAGTCGATAAAACAAATACAACAAGACTGGGCGTTGGGGTCAGCTAGGTCAGGAGGTGCACAGCCCAAAAAGTTTGGGTACCACTGTAGTAAGAGGGTACGTGTGAGCACACACACACACACACACACACACACACACACACACACACACACACACACACACACACACACACACACACACACACACACACACACACACACACACACACACACACACACACACACACACACACACACACACACACACACACACACACACACACACACACACACACACACACACACACACACGATGAGGACAAACCCAGCCTCTGCATTTACTCTAAATTCAGGGAATGGAAGAGTTTATGAGAGCCAACCTAAAAAAGAAAGAGAGATAAAGTCAAATTAGTGAAAATTGTTACTTAGAATACATTTATTACATATTTTATCTGATAAATAAATCAAATACTAAGACAGAAAGAAGGCTTGTGTGTAAATAGTATGGCATACTTTATAAGCCAGTGTCAAAGGGTGTGGAAAGAACAGTGCACACAATAGAGCTCACTCATAAATGGTTTAGTCGACTAAATATAATACGATTTTAGACTAAAAATGGAATTATGGCGGGCCTTGATGCCGTTGTAAAGGACTGATTTTTACACCTGCTGAAAATAGCCGATCTACAAGCTCACAACGCGTCGCAGCGTGACGCACTGTGAGCTTGTAGATCTGCTATTTTCAGCATGCAACCAAGTGTAAAATGACATACTGTATCTCTTGTCCACTAGTCCCTTCCTAACAGTTTTTATACTCCAAGTTTCCCAGAGTAGCACTTCTTTTACTGGCCCAAATGGTTAGATATAGCCCTCTTCAGCATGGACTGTATAGGCTGTAGCTTGACAATTTGTTTAGGCAATATTCCTTTCCTATTGTATTCTTATAAAAGAAAAACTCAAACTACTTTATAAGCCCAAAAAAAAGGAAGATGGATAAGCTAAGTATGGACTATATGGAGATGCCAGTGCTGTGACCCCAAACAACACAACGTATAGAGAATACTGTAATAGAGGGTGGGGTCGCAAAAGTAGAAATCCAAGTTAGAACTGAATGACATTGGTTTGGCCAATATGTCACAAGAACGGGGTCATATTGGGGGTGGGGGGGTGTTCCTTTGCCCACCTCCGGGGTTCTCTTTAGTGAGGTCATGTGTTGTGTGGAGAAAGGAAAATGATACTCACTGTAGTGACAGGGCAGCCAATGGAAGGCATTAGAGGTAGAAAGTACACAGCTGTGATAAGTAGAACACACGGGTGCAGTGCCAACAAACCCAGGCTTCTACCTAAAGACATGCTTTTTTCCCCCCAATTAGGTTTTTTTCCCCACACATGGCTATTTAAAAGGTATATTCAGTGATTTCACTTAATTCAAATATCACTTTTGTTTTGTTGTGATAATCCTCCCTACTATAGAGTGTGCTGACCATATAAGGAGTTCCTCCCTGTCCCCAGGTAACCCCTGGTGTCAAAAAAAACGTAGGTTTCGTTTTTGGCTAGGTGGCCCAGCCTTCATCCAATCAGGATAGAGAGGGGGCCTTCCGCCAATCATGATCGAGCGGGGGCGGGCCTTGGTGCAAGTGCTGTTGGCCTGTTGCGTGTCAAATCACTGAATGCTCCTTTAAATAAATAAAAAACATCAGTAAAGAAGTTGTGGTGTTGGTATGGAGTCGGACACAGCGGACTCAAATGCAACAATTATTAGCTATAGGATATGCTGTGTATAACTTAGAGCTCTATATGGTAACCCCTTGAAAAGGGTCAAAAATACAAGATCTGTATAATAAATAGCCCGTGCTGGCCATGTTGTACCAAGCAGACATGGTCTGTACAGGATCTGTATTCAAGTATTGTATACAAAAACACTGGATGATCTCTAAACCACATTTTGTCTAATTCACCCTTTGTCAAGTCCCGCCCGTGGTTGTGCCCCTCTTCGCAGCCATTGGTTGCCGTTTCTTGGTTGGACAAAAATCCTTCGACTCCACTACCATTGAAATAAGGTGTTTTTCAGTCGCTTCGTATTGATATTCTGTGCATTCAATTCTCATTTTAAACTTGGTGTCAGTATAAAGGAACATCACAGGTGCAGCATGGTGGTCAGGGGACCTTGACTGGGCATATCATGTTTGGCTTTCTTTTCTCCAAAAATGATGTTTTAGCAAATTCAAACAAACAAGGCAGAAACAGGGCGGAGCAAGTAAATGAGCCTGCTGGTTAGTCAGTCAGTCAGGGACCAATCAGAAGGCTGACAAATGGTGAAATCCTGATGAATAAAGACAGAAAACACTTTGATTCAAAGGATTCACAAATGTATTTTCCTTTTAGCCTAATAATAATATTTTATTTCCTCATGTTTTCAACCATTGCTCTCCTTTGAATCAAACCCCATACCCTGTGGAGATGTCAATATTATCAACATCTATCCACCACACACTCTCAATAACACCACGCAAAATAGTTAGTTAATGTTGAAAATTAATTTAAAAATACAAAGAAACAAACATATCCTTAAAAAAAAAAAAACATTTAGCGGTAAGGACAACCTTGTTCCGTTTTCTGCACAAGCAAATAGGGGGCACACCTCAGAATACTTCAGAATAAACGGAATAATCTTGACAAAAAAGCATCTGGACATGAGCAAATATTTGAATATATTGAGGTAGCTGTGTTCTGCCTCGTGCAGAAAAACTTAGCATTTCAAAAATGGGGGGAAAAAAAACAACAAAATCACTAATATGGGTGTGGGGAGTACACACACACACAATTAAATTATACATGATAAAGCACAAAAAGTTCATGCTTGTTCACAGAACATGCAGCTTTCATTTTTAGATTGATTACTTTTTTTCCTCGAGTGGTGGATTCGGAGTCGGACGTTCACTCCCAAACAGTGTTGTTTTTGGCAGCAAATTTCTATTTTAGTTTAGTCATAGTCTTTCATATTTTAGTCACCTGGAATGTTTTAGTTAGTCTAGTTTTAGTCGACTAAATGCCGTAAGATTTTAGTCGACTAAAATGTATTTCGGCGGGCCTTGATGCCGTCGTAATGGCGTAATTTTACACTTGTTGAAAATAGCTACAAATATCTACAAGCTCACAAGTGTGAGCTTTAGTCTAGTTTCTACTAGACTAAACACTTTCTATCCGTTGACGAAATTGTCAATATATTTAGTCTTAGTCATAATAGCTTAGTTTTTATTTAATTTCCATTTAGATAAAAAAAAAGTTAGTCGCCGAACATTTTTCGTCGTAGTTTTAGTCGACAAAAACAACACTGCTCCTAAACCTTTCCCGTGCTCCTCTGCTCTGGTGTTTCGTCCACTGTGGGCTTTGAAAGAGTTAACGTTTACACTGAAGACGACACCATGGTTTACCATTTACAGTTGATTTAGTCTAACAAAATGTGTTTTGGTGGGCCTTGATGCCGTCGTAATGAGTTTTTTTCCCCCCACTCGCTGAAAATAGTTGATCTACAAGCTCACAACGCGTCGCGCTGCGACGCGTTGTGAGCTTGTAGATCGGTTATTTTCAGCATTTTTAAACAGAAGATAAATCATGGCATCCTCGGTGAAAGCTATTCTGGTCAAACAATTTACCAAGTAAAAAAAAAGAAAAAAAAATCATAATAGTATCGTTAGGTCCCTGTACAGGTCAACGGAATGCTTTTAAATAACCAAACTCGTGTTATATATGAAAAGGGAATCTCAACAAAATACAGAAATATGCCGTTGTATTGTAATGAAATGAGACAAATAATTAGAATTATCCAGTATCATAAAAATACATATTTAAAAGGCAATATCAACAATAATAAAAAAAAAAGAAATGAGCCTGACGTAGTTATGATTTTCGTTGAAACCAGCGAAAAAAAAGGTCCACAGCTACAGGAGTGATGATCTTCTAGTACTCGGAAAAAGACTCACCGAATATGTTCCTCTCCAAGTATAACGACTATTAAATGTTACAATTTTATATTAATTGATTTTGTTTTGTGTGTTAAACTTGGTCCTTCTCGTGCACACACTTGGCAGGCACACACACACACACACACACAAGCACGCACTCCAATTCCACACCAAAACACACACGCGTGCGCACACACACTAGCTATGCACACACAGGAAGGTGACCATGGGGTAAGTAAAGGGAGTAGAGTGGGAAGCGGGGGAGTGGTATAAGAGGAGTAGGGCATTCACTTCTAGTAATTTTTACTAGTAGACTAGTCGACTAGTTGTTACTACCTATTAAGTAAAAAAAAAAAAAAGTTTGTTTGTTTGTTTTGGAAATAAATATTTGTACATTTAAAAACTGTGTACATTGGCGACTATAATCTACCTGAACTATAATCTACCTGATCTTGAGGCCTACAAAATCAAAAAACAAAAAACAAAACATTTTTTTTCTCATCAACTAGTACCAACAATGTCGACTAGTGGATTTTTTCTTATGAACTAGTCAACTAGTACCAACAATGTCGACTAGTGGATTTACTAGTCGCTTAATGCCCTAAGAGGAGGGTGGGTTGGGGGAAGGGGGTGGCAAAAGTCAAAAAAAGATGTGCTCAAGTAGTCAGTCAGGAGGAGGACCAGAACATGTCGGCCATGTTAGTGTCAGTGCTATAGATCCAGAGCACCAAGGGGAGGGAGAAGGCCACGAAGGGCCAAGAGATTCCCTCCAAGCATGCAGACAGGGAGGCGGCGCAGCCCTTGTTGCTGGCGGCAGGCTTCTCCAGCTCATTACCGGTCTCCACGTAGTTCCTGGCGGCAAACTTCAGTATCTCGTCCAGGAGAATCACGGGCAGCGAGATCTTCATCACCACCAGCCACTGGGTCAGGTTCAGAGGCGTGATCTGGAAGATGATCTATGGAGAAGCACCCAAACAAAAACCCAGGGACTTAATGATTATGATTGAACACATTTACATTACATTACACACGACTGCATAAGAATAAGATGTTGTGCAGTATGTGTTACTTACGTACATACAAAATTACATTTATTAGGTTGTTTTTGACTACAGAGTAAACATATATTAAGCAATTTTACCATACATTTCTTTATTACCTTTATCATGTTTTAGTTCGTCAATAGAATACAAGTGACCTACAAATTAAAAAGCACCGCAAAGTGCCGCGCTACAAGCTTGTAGGTCTGCTATTTTTGAAAAATCATGAAAATGTGGCACAAATCTTTGAATATTATATTCTTTCAAAGCGAACATTTTTAACTCAAATATGTGCTATGTGTTTGAGAACGACATAGAAACATGGGTTTTTCACAAAACCGTCAGGATTTAGAAGACATTTGTGGAATCGTCCTCAGGTCTATATGGGCTAAAACTGAAATGGGTCTTATTCTACTTGCCAGTAAACCTCATAATAATAAATAGATTCTCACAGGCAGAGGTTCCACGTAGAGGATGAGGAAGTGGAGGGACATGGAGAGGCAGATGGCTCCCAGCAGCCACACGTTCTCCCAGGGAGGCATGCGGAGCAGCGACTGGTTCTCTGAAACACTAAACAACAAGGAAGATGAATTATTAGCCAGTGTTGCTTTTGGACGATCAGAAATCAGCAGAGAGTGAGCGACGTTTGCACTACAGTATGCCGAATTGAAGTGGACTCGTCCCCAGACTTTTTTTTTCTCTCCCTGGAAATAAAAAAACGTCTGGGTTTCCGAGGCTAATGAAGCCTTAGGTGGTCTTTAGACGAGAACGGTGTTCATAGGAAACGGCAAACTAATAAAGTATTGTTTGCTGGTGTCCCTTTTAGACGAGAACGGCGTTTTCAGGAGGTGAAAACGCAACAAACTGAAACCACCTCCCAGAGTGGAAATCTTTGAAAACGCTGTTTCCGCCGGTAAATAGGCAAAGCGGTGAATCCGCAAAACTTATGACATCATGGCTCACGTTGGCTCACCATGCATATGTTTATTACATTGATGCAGAGCCATATATGATATCCTACAATGAACAAGCCTCCCTACAAAGCGCTGCTAATTAGCGATGGTGAATGTAAAACCATGATGTAAATAAAATGCCTTGATAAGGCGGCAGCAGCGTTTATGTAGCCTAATGCATTATAAAATATATAACCATCCCGTGGCGTGCTCTGCCTGCATGCTCTGGGCTGTCTGTCAGCCTGTGTGTCACCTCGATGCGTTATAGAAAGCAGGCAGCGAACGACGGCCACAACCATGTTATGTTCTGGAAGCGCCATTCAAAACCCTGATAGGGTTGCGTGAAGGGGGGCTACCTGGTACTTCTTCTTGTATGTGGGTGACTGGTCTATTTGGCAGACCGTTACCGCCACCTAGCGACATTATAGCGTTTTCATAAAGTGTGCGTTTCTCGTGTAAAGGGTCAATAAAAAAATGAGAACGCAACAGGACTTTGCCATTTTATCTGGAGAGTAGACCATCCCCATCTAAAAGAGGCCTTAGCCACATAGTTGCTCCTAGACAGACGCCTCTGGGCAGGTCTTGTTTAGACACTGTACTTTACCTGTTGAGGGCATTGCACATCTCAATGGTGACCAGGACAGACAGGGCCATGGTCATTGGATAGGGAGACTCAAACACAGCACAGGTCACACCCTCAAAGTCTGGATTCTCTGGTCCACACTGGAGGAAGTGGCTCTGAGGAAGGACAAAACAACCAGAAGTGATTGTAAGTGATTATTTGTGGTCATGGGTCTCTATGTATGCATGTTCATATATATATATATATATATATATATATATATATATATATCCTTCAAGCCAAGGAGATGTCATTTTGTCATATCTACAGTATATGGAATGAGTAGTTGTTTCCGATACTCTAAGTAGAGTCATGCACAGCGCCTTCTCTAATGGTCCACATTTCGGTCATTTGACCATCCATCTTCAGGATAACTGACGAAGGTTGAATGAACAGCGTTTATTAACACAATCATTCCCGGGATTCCTTCAAAATAGGAGCTCTGGGGTGCCGAAAAGAAATGGCCGCTTTTACTCTGACGGAATGCGTACTGAACCCCTAATAGCTCCCGATGTGCAGGTTGGTGCCTTGCATGGTTTCCTCCACCATCGGTGTGAGAACGGGTGATATATAAATGCACCATTTACCATTTATTAGTAGGTGTACATTTATTTTTGGTGGAGCACAAGGATAATTACCAGCTGGTAAAAGGTGATTCTGGGACCATCCTCGGCAGCAACAAACCACCAGGAAGCAGCACCAACAGTAGCAGCACCCACATAGCCTAAACAAAACAAAAGATAAATGAAGACATTAAAGAAGTATGGATTGTCATTACAGCCAAAATAAATGCATTCCCAGACTCATCCGTCTGTAGACTAGCTGTCTTTGATCGCCCGTCTGGTCAGAGATGCCTGGATCGTTTTATTTTAGCCATTTTATTAGGCAATAGTCAATTAGTCATATTGCATTCCAACGTAACCGATTCCATTTTCCAGTTGACAGCTGTGAGCTTGTAGATCTTATGGCATTTCATTGATTATGAGTCATGATGACCAAACAAAAGTTTGCATTAGCAGTTATTTGAGTTTCATAAACTTGGCGAGACTGTGAATGCTCTGTAGGGACAATGTGGAGAAAAATCACTGTAAGCTTGTGCAATTTATGGCACAGTTATTGCAGCGTGAACAAAACATGACAAAATACACAAAAATCTGAATCAAAGACGTGATAATAACGTTCTTTGGTTCCATTTAGTCAAGAAGAAAATACTCATTCCACTTACATCCGATCATCAGATATCTGAAAAAGAGCCATCCAGAGATGAGCGGCTCGCGGGCGTTGCGCGGGGCCTTGTTCATGATGTCCAGGTCAGGGGGGTTGAAGCCCAGGGCGGTGGCCGGTAGACCGTCGGTCACCAGGTTGACCCACAGCAGCTGGACGGGGATCAAGGCCTCAGGGAAGCCCAGTGCTGCGGTCAGAAAGATACTACACAAAGTACAAGTATAGTTAAGAGGTGGGATAAAGCTATAGTGTAGCAGGGGGAAAAGAAAATGTCTGCCGTCTTTCGTGACGTCTTTACTTGCGCAAGCAGAGTGCGCAAGTAATGTGGTTTGTCCGGCACTTCGATGCGTATGCCGTGGTATTGATTTTGAGAGTGACGTAATGAAGATATGTACCAATGCCGGGGTATAACTGGCTCACGACGGTGACGTAATGAAGATGTACCAATGCCGGGGTATAACTGGCTCGCGACGGTGACGTAATGAATACATGTACCAATGCCGGGGTATAACTGGCTCACGACGGTGACGTAATGAAGACATGTACCAATGCCGGGGTATAACTGGCTCACGACGGTGACGTAATGAAGATATGTACCAATGCCGGGGTATAACTGGCTCACGACGGTGACGTAATGAAGACATGTACCAATGCCGGGGTATAACTGGCTCACGACGGTGACGTAATGAAGACATGTACCAATGCTGGGGTATAACTGGCTCACGATGGTGACGTAATGAAGACATGTACCAATGCCGGGGTATAACTGGCTCACGATGGTGACGTAATGAAGACATGTACCAATGTCGGGGTATAACTGGCTCACGACGGTGGCGTAATGATGTACCAATGCCGGGGTATAACTGGCTCACGACGGTGACGTAATGAATACATGTACCAATGCCGGGGTATAACTGGCTCACGCCGGTGACGTAATGAATACATGTACCAATGCCGGGGTATAACTGGCTCACGACGGTGGCGTAATGATGTACCAATGCCGGGGTATAACTGGCTCACGACGGTGACGTAATGAATACATGTACCAATGCCGGGGTATAACTGGCTCACGCCGGTGACGTAATGAAGACATGTACCAATGCCGGGGTATAACTGGCTCACGCCGGTGACGTAATGAATACATGTACCAATGCCTGGGTATAACTGGCTCACGACGGTGGCGTAATGATGTACCAATGCCGGGGTATAACTGGCTCACGACGGTGACGTAATGAAGACATGTACCAATGCCGGGGTATAACTGGCTCACGACGGTGACGTAATGAAGACATGTACCAATGCCGGGGTATAACTGGCTCACGACGGTGACGTAATGAAGACATGTACCAATGCCGGGGTATAACTGGCTCACGACGGTGGCGTAATGATGTACCAATGCCGGGGTATAACTGGCTCACGACGGTGACGTAATGAAGACATGTACCAATGCCGGGGTATAACTGGCTCACGACGGTGGCGTAATGATGTACCAATGCCGGGGTATAACTGGCTCACGACGGTGACGTAATGATGTACCAATGCCGGGGTATAACTGGCTCACGACGGTGGCGTAATGACGTACCAATGCCAGGGTATAACTGGCTCACGCCGGTGACGTAATGAAGACATGTACCAATGCCGGGGTATAACTGGCTCACGATGGTGACGTAATACAGATATGTTTCAGTGTCGGGTGGATTAAAGGTAATGTCTACCTGAAACCCACCTTTATTACGTCACCATCGAAAGCCGGTTAAATCCCGTCATTGATACATATCTTCATTACATCACACTCAAAATCAGTATATATATATATATATATATATATATATACACACACACACACACACACACACACACACCACGGCATACGCATAAAACAACCCAAGTGACCACAATATACTACTTTTCAACTTACAACTTACATATATACAACTTACATATACATACGTTACCCGTTAGCTAACCAATATTGAAACATTTTGTAAGTAAGGCTGAGATTTGAAAGTTTGTAGCGGTCGACGCACTTCGACAGAGTGCAGTTCTAGTTAAATTATAGGTTTACGGCCATACAATATTGGAAACCATGTGTCCAAAAACCAGTATTTTCTGATTACGTGTCTGTCACGATCAGTTGTGCTATTGTCACTACTTTTCTGTGACACTCTTGTACGATGAAGTAGTGCATTCATCTACCAAACAAATAGGTAGGTTTTAAAATCGAAAGGCTCGAACTGTGTTTTTTTAATCATGAATAATTGCCAGCCACAGTCTGTTCCAACATTAAGATCATAACAGGTGCAAGCGCACAAGTGCCTATTCCGATGCTAAAATGGTAAAATTACCAGTTTATTACTGGACTTTACATGCCAGTGGGAATGGGGGGGGGGGGGGGGGGTCTTGAGGTTGTATTTTTTGTATTATTATTATTTATAAAGCCCTTCCCTCCTCCCTTACCAAACGACCTCTCCCACATTGGAGGAGATGAGGTATCGGATGAACTGCTTCATGTTGTTGTAGATGGCGCGGCCTTCCTCCACGGCCGCCACGATGGTGGAGAAGTTGTCGTCGGCCAGCACCATCTCCGAGGCCGACTTGGCCACGGCGGTGCCTGAGCCCATGGCGATGCCGATCTCCGCCTTCTTCAAGGCCGGCGCATCGTTCACTCCGTCCCCAGTCTGAGAAGAGGAACGAGAGTATTGCAAAAAAAATGTTTTAGTTATAAGTCTCTTGAATAGTTTTCATTTTAGGTTTAGTCACATTTTAGACTCACCCGGGTCTTAGTGTGTCTAATGTCTAGTTTTTAGTTTTTTAGTCGAGTAAATATCATACGATTTTGGTTGACTAAATCTACAGTTGATTTAGTCGACTAAAATGTGTTTTGGCGGGCCTTGATGCCGTTGTAATGACTGTTTTTACACTTGCTGAAAATAGCCGATCTACAAGCTGTGAGCTTGTAGATCTGCTATTTCCAGCATGCAACCAAGTGTAAAATGACTTCTACTGGATCTCTTGTCCACTAGTCCCTCCCTAACATTTTAATCTAGTTTTTTTATGTGTTGACGAAATGGTCTGGATGTTTCGACCTACATACTGTACTGGAGATTACATTGAACAGGAAATCATGTACAGTAGGCTATACTGGAAGAACTACAAATCGACAAATTGTCTGATGGTGTATAGTTTGTTGGTGACATTTTCTCGGGATTTTTCACAAGCTACACTGTAGCTGTGAGCAGGACATGACAACACACTCAAGTCACAGGTTGAATAGCAATATAATCAAGTATTTAAAACCCATTTTGGGCGAGAACCCTTTTTGGTGTTTTAAGCATTATGTTATACTTTAGCTATTGAAAAATAGCAGCTCTACAAGCTGGTGCCGTGCTACGAGCTTGTAGATCTGCTATTTTTGAAACATTGTGAAAATTCTTTCAGAGCAAACGTTTTCAACTCAAATCTTTGCTTCTGGGAAGTCCCTGGAACAACATATTTTCAGATGGTGGTCGGCGGCCAATTACATATATTTTTGGAGGTCCTTGGAACAACATATTTTCAGATGGGGGTCGGCGGCCAATTACATATATATTTGGGGGTCCTTGACATGAAAATGTTTGAGATGACTGAGACAGAAACATAGGGTTTTTCAGAAAACGGTCATGATTTAGATTTGTGGAATCGAGCTCAGGTCAAAATGGGTTAACAGAAAAGAAAACTGATATCTAATTTCTAGCAAAGCCAACAGTGACTTGTCCGTACCATAGCGGTAATCTCATCAAAGGACTGCAGGATCTCCACGATCTTCGACTTATGCGAGGGCTCAACGCGGGCGAAGCAGCGGGCTTTAACCACCGCTTCCCGTTGTGCAGCGGGCGACAGGTCGTCAAACTCGCGGCCCGTGTAGGCCATGCTCGAGACGTCGTCGTCCTCGCGGAAGATGCCGACGCGTCGGCAGATCGCCACAGCTGTACCTGGAGGTTCAGAGGAACGCTAGATTGATCAGTATACATTATAGCCTACTTTCGCCCGATTTATTGATTAGTTCTCTTTTTTTTTCTTTTTTTACATCAATTTATCAATTTAGTCATTACAGGAGAATTCCATACAAAAGGCTTTCTTACCTTGTAGTTGTTACATCCCCACCAAAGAGGTCCAGGTGTTATTTTGTGCATTATTGGCTACCATAAGCCCTCAATGGGGGTTGGGTTTTTGTGCTAATTTGCTTATTTTCATCGAAATAAGTAGTAAAGTGTGCCACTTGGGATACTATTTTCATTATGAAGAGAGGATATATACAAAAGTAATTGATTTTTGAGCGATGGAAATAAGCGATTCATTGAGGGCAATTCATTGAGGGCTTATGGTAGGGGAAATAGCCAATAATGCGCTTTTGCACAAATTAACACCTGGACCTCTTTAGTAGGGACGTAACAACTAGAACTAAAGGTAAGAAAGCCTTCTAGTATGGAATTCTCCTTTAAGTGTACATTATAAAAAAAGTGTGCTCCTACCTTTGTTGTCGCCAGTGATCATGATCACTCGAATGCCTGCCTTGCGGCACAGTTTGATGGCGGCTGCCACTTCTGCCCTGGGAGGATCCAGCATGCCCACACAGCCTACAAACGTCAGATCAGTCTGGGACACACAAGAAAAGGAGAGCAATCCAAATCATTGACATTTCTCACTGTATTTCCCTTGAGTACAAAACAGTCATATCACGACAGTATACCCCCCCCCCACGGTTACAACTTAAACAGTCATATCACGACAGTATACCCCCCACGGTTACAACTTAAACAGTCATATCACGACAGTATACCCCCCACGGTTACAACTTAAACAGTCATATCACGACAGTATACCCCCCACGGTTACAACTTAAACAGTCATATCATGACAGTATACCCCCCACAGTTACAACTTAAACAGTCATATCACGACAGTATACCCCCCCACGGTTACAACTTAAACAGTCATATCACGACAGTATACCCCCCCCCACGGTTACAACTTAAACAGTCATATCACGACAGTATACCCCCCCCCCCCCCCCCCCCCCCCCACGGTTACAACTTACAATCATAGTATAAAGCCTATGAAACGCATGCACAGGTTCTCCTCTAGCTGTGTCAGAGTGTACCAATATTTATTTCTGGATAAAGCAGTCATTTTTTCCCCTCTCGGGCAAACCACTATTACTAAACAAATTGATGGTTATGTGAATATACCTTAATACATTTTAATGAATACAAATCACTTACCCCGCCATTTAATAAATGATTTTGAGTTGCTTTTTCTTTAAAAACCAATTGTCGTTCATATTTTTGGAAACCATCCAGAAATGGCTGCTATTATTTGCCCAAGTGTCTGTTGGCCATTTTAAAAATTTAAAATTAAAAAATACGATTCTACTCCACAGCCTATGTGCCTAAGCCTATGTTTCTCATGTCTGTGCTCATATGCAATGACCACAACAGCATTTTTGAGTGGTGTAAACCACTCCTACGACTGGCTTTGTTAGTTACGTGTCTGTTTGTTCATGCACTTGTATTTATGTTTGGTGAAAACTAAATTCCACCCAAATATTTATTCTAAGACGGCCACAATGCCCACACCTGAAACGCCGGTCACTCTGGTTTACCTCATACTCAATGAATTTGGCCGAGTCCTCCAGCACCAGGTCCTCTCTGCTCGTGGGGTTGTCCCGCGTGGCCAGAGCCAGGCAGCGTAGGGTGTCCCTCCCCGTTCCGTACTCCCTGATCACCGACATCACCTTCTCCTTGATGCCAGCGGTCAGCGGTACCTTGTCCCCACCAACACGGATGTGAGTGCACCTGTCAATCACTCCCTCTGGGGCACCCTGTAAGGAAGGAAGCAGAGACATCAGACGTACTGTAGGCCTATAGGAATACCAGGACTAAAAATGGGATTTATTTGTATTTTATTTATGAAACATTGAAAATGTTGTCAGGCAGATTATGAGCATGGCCTTCATGGCCAGTTGCACCATGATTCAAGCAATCCAGGGGGAAAGTGAAAATCACACCCGTGTGAACCACTCAAAAAAAGTGAAACGACGAGTTCAGTTACTTTGACACGGAATACAATTTAAACTACTGGGGATATTTTTTTATTTTCTCCAGACTGATTTAACGACTATCATTGGGAATATGGGTGGGGGTGGGGATAGGGGATTGAGTTTTATTTTTATATTTTATTATGTCTGTTTAATACTTGCCCCTGGGCTTCTTTTAGAAAAAAACCTGAATAAAAAGATTTTGAAAAGACAAGAAACGGGAATGTGCGTTTCACTCCATTGGGTTGAGCAGTGTCGGCATTAGCTGCTCATTGACAGGCTCGACAGACAGAGAAAACATGCACGCACTGTTAAGGTCTGGTGGAGATTAAAAAGAAAGAAAAAAAAAGTCACTGGAAAATTATACTGTTGTGGTTTTCCCAGATTGTATAGGAAAGGAAAACATTTAGCATTTTTGAAGATTTCTTACTAAAATCAATACTTATTTGCACGTCAAACACCATTTTGGACTGCGTTCTGTACTTTACCTTGACAAACATCTTGCCAATGGAGGAGCGGGCCTTGTTTGGTGTACAGTACACAGACATGGACTTCCTGTCTCTGGAAAACTCCAAGGTCAACTCTTTTTTCATCAGCTGCTTAATCACCTAGAATCATATGTATAACGCAACCACAACAAGATGAGTACAACATAGATATCTGTCTGGAGTCTCATTATCTCATCTAAGCAAGGTTAAACGGCACAGAGAGCTCACACTTAACCTTTGCCTCCTGTGGAGAGAGTTTGACTGACTGGTTACTTACAGAGTTACAGGCATTGGCCCTCTCGATCTTGGAGAGGTTCTTAACATCCGTGTCAAAGACGTTCATCTTCTCCACCAGACAGGTGAGAGCCGTCTCTGTGGCCTCACCAACCTTCTCGAATACACCTTTGGCCTAGAAATTAGCAGGAAATAATATAAGACGAGGACTCGAGATATATTTCACCATTAGAACCAAACAGTGAACCAAACAACCCAGCAAGCAGTGTTGATTTCGTCGACTAAAACCAAGGCGAAAAATGTTCGTCGACTACCTTTTTTAACTGAAAACTAAATGAAAACTAAGCTATGATGACAAACTAAAACTAAATATATTGACAATTTCGTCAACAAATAAAAACTAGACTAAAATGTTAGGAAGGGACTAGTGGACAAAAGATCCATTATTAGTCATTTTACACTTTGATTTTACACTTGCTAAAAATAGCAGGTAGTAGCTATTTTCAGCAAGTGTAAAATCAGCCAGTAAGACGGCATCAAGGCCCACCAAAATAAATTTTAGTCGACTAAATAAACTGTAGATTTAGTTGACTAAAACTAGACTAACACTAAAACATTCCAGGTGACTAAAATGTGACAAAAACTAAATGGAAGCTATTCAAGAGAAAACTAAAATCTAAATTTGCTGTTAAAAAACAACACTGCCAGCAAGTCAAGTGCCTCTGATGAAACAATGGTAGTCCGTCCACCAACCTCGTTGTAGTCCAGTGAAGAGTCATTGCAGAGAGCACATATAGAGGCCAGCTCCACTAAGGCATCATACTGGGAGCACTTCACTGGTTTACCGTCATGGAACCTAGAGAAAACAGAGAGATCAGTGAGCAAATAGATAGTTTGATAAATATACAGTATTCCACAGCTAACTATAAATACGCACACGTCTGTCTGCGTGTGCGTACGGTTGTAATGCACGTAACTCGAGAAACGTTCGCCCCACCGACTTCACATTCGACACACGTGTTCCACACCCCCTCAGGGAGTGCAGTGCCTGTTATAGAGTCGGTCGGACCCACGGTTCTCCAGAACCACCTCAAAAGGCCTCTGGTCAGGCCTTGCCAGTGGGCCAAAGTCCCCTCACCTGTGCAATTTCCAGCCTCTGCCTGCAAATTGATTACTTAACCACTCCACTTTTCACTGGCAGTTTGCACTCTTCAGACTCAGGCTGACAGGCAGAGATCTCCATGTGGGACACAGACGGATAGTTAAACCGGGTGCTATGACAAGTTGACAACAGGTATTATTAGGTTCCCAAGTTGCATCGCTCTCAAGTAGGCCGGTGGCAGACGGGCACGTACAGGTCTAGTCCATATATAAATGCACCATTTGTAGAGATGAATAATAGACCCTTTTCACAGCGTCATAAATGGGTCAATCTGGGGACCCAATGGCAAAACAAAGGAAAAACAGTGCCTTACAGTCTGTCTCGAGAGACTATACTATAAATGGGTTAAGCACAGCTGCAGGTAGTACAATATATTGTTACTGTGTGCCAGGTTGGACAGCTCCTGTCCAGTTAACTTCATGCTGACACACAGAAATACATAAATGGGGAGGGGGCTCATTTTTCTTCACTCAATGTCCAGCACATCGTGTGCAAGATCGTAAAACAAATGCATTACTATTTAAAAATCACAGGCAGGCATGACATTCACCGATAGAGTTGACAAGCGGTGGCGCATTTTGAACCCATTTTGGCCTGACGTTGAAATAAAAAAAATGTCTTCTAAATCATGACAATTTTCTGAAAAACCTCATGTTTCTATAGCAGTGGTTCTCAATATTTCATGTCAACGACCCCAGAAATTATATGTAATGTAATGTAAACCCCCCCATCTGAAAATGTTGTTTCAGGGACCCCCCAGAAGCTAATATTTGAGTTAAAAACATTGGCTCTGAAAGAATATATAGTCGAAGATTTGCACTACATTTTCATAATTTTTCAAAATTAGCAGACCTACAAGCTCATAGCGTGGCACTCGGTGCCGCGCTATGAGCTTGTAGATCTGCTATTTTTCAATAG
Organism: Electrona antarctica; assembly: GCF_951216825.1. NCBI lineage: Eukaryota > Metazoa > Chordata > Actinopteri > Myctophiformes > Myctophidae > Electrona > Electrona antarctica. The sequence goes on from NC_136797.1 coordinate 12,483,000, forward strand.
CTAAATTGAAAACACCAAAAGGGGTTCCTGCCCAAAATGGGTTAAATTAGGTTATCATGTAAACCAAAACGAGTGCAGTCACAGCGACAGGGGCATGTTCTTGTGGTTTCGGTTTGGGAACAGCATGCACGCATCTGAGACACGAAAAGGGGTGCAATGTAGATCATTCTATATGGCAAATATACTTCTTTCTCAGACGATGTTCACATTAGTAAGCTATGTTAAAGTTACAGGATAACAGGATACTGTATGACAAGTTGGACTGGTTTCACTTTGAGAACATGCAGAGACAGACTAAGGCATTTATGATTTTGTTTTAAAAAACATTGGCTAGCTCATCAGAAATGTGCATTTTGCCAACAAATTCTCCTTCAGAAGCAGAAAAAAACGACGTTCTTGTACATTGAACTTAACCCATTCAGAACGGGAACCCCTTTTGGTGTTTTAATGACTATGTTATACTTTAGCTATTGAAAAATAGCAGAACGTTTTTAACTCATATCTTTGCTTCTGGGGGGGAGGTCTCTGGAACAACATATTGTCAGATGGGGGTCGGCGGTCAATTACATATATTTTTGGGGGTCCTTGACACGAAAATGTTTGAGAACGACTGACACAGAAACATTGGGATTTTCAGAAAACCGTCAGGATTTAGAAGACATTTGTAGAATCGTCCTCGGGTCTAAATGGGAAGAGGACCGACATGCAACCGATGAGGGAGATGCTGAAATACTCACACGTCTCCATCAGGAGCATATGTAGAGCCAGTTATGGTGAATTCTTTCAGAGAACAGCTGTCACCGGTAACCTGGTCAATGATGAACATCTAGGACACACACAAACACACACACACACACACACTTAACTGTTAACTTGAATGCATTGACAAACTGTTGCACACTGCATCCAGCAGGTGGCAGCACACCACAAGCAGTTCAACAGTACAAATGTGAACATGGCAAGTTCATATTAAAGCTGTGCTATAGAACATTTGTGTGAATACATTTATATTTTGTCCACATTTGTATGGTAGAGTATGTTAACACATTCTAATTTTAAAGCTGCTATACGCAATATGTCAAAATTGTAATGATTTAAAGAAAATTGTATTCAGACAGCCAGCAATGGGTAAAACACTCCCAAAAACAATGTAGTCTCTGTGACACATCTAGGGGCCACAATCTGCATTCAAAGATTTTCCTAGCAGCTTTGCCATTGGTCGATTTGCCTGCCTGTTTTTTTTTTTCCCCGACCAATGACATTCTTTGAATGCAGATTGTGGCCCCTAGATGTGACCCATTGCTGGCTGTCTGAATACCCAAATAAAAAAACTAAAAAGTAATTACAATTTTGACATAATATTGCTTATAGCAATTCCTTGCATGTTGGACAGGAGACAACCGTTTCGGCTATCCATCCTTCATCAGTATCACACTGATGAAGGATGGATAGCCGAAACGTTTGTCTCCTGTCCAACATGCAAGAATAAATTATTGAAATGCAGTCTTGGTGTGTGTGTGTGACCCATCAGCGTTATTTCATTTGATATGATTTGATCGGGTAAGTAGCCTTGCCGAGCCATGAGGCCCATAGGGGCAGGAGCCTATCTCCTGTTTCTGTAGCGTGAGGCAGCTTGATGTACAAGTACACCCCCTGGACATGACACTAGTATGTCGCAGGGACTTATACCCCCAATCCAACCCTTGATGCCGAGTGTCAAGCAGGGAGGGCATTGGGTCCCATTTTTAGAGTCTTTGGTATGACCCGGCCGGGGATTGAACCCCGACCTCCCAGTCTCAAGGCGGACACTCTAAAGGCCTATTCATAGTCTGGATTTTCGGTGGTGAGGTGACGTTGAGCGGTGGTGAGTAAAAACAGAGAGAAGGGCTGGAGCGGTGGTTTGCTCTTCACCGCGGCTCGTGACGTCATGTTGTAGTTCGGTGGTCACCCCACCACCGAAAATCCAGACTATGTATGAGCCTTGACCACAAGGCCACTGAGCTGGTGATTTCAACGGGTAACGCACCTAAAGTCAGAGCGCGGTGGTCACACGAAGAGTAATATATAGTCCATTCACCATGCAAATCCCCACTACAGATACCTTTCCATTACAGAGCAAGGTTTTCTTTCTAACACACCCCTGGCCTGGGGCCTGTCATGATCCCATTCTTTCTTTTCAAAATCTTTTTATTTCCGTTTTATAATAGTATGGGTGTCAACTGTCACAGGTTCATAGAAAAAATAAAAAATACAATATCAGATTTTAGTATCAGTGACTGAGGTAAACAAACGTAGCCTACTGTATGAATCACAGAGATCGTGGGCAGACATAATGAAAAGACTGTTATTGTGCAAAACATGCCCTTCAAGACAAAAGAAAAACATTTTCTCCCCTTCAAGTCCCAATTTAGTATAGCCAATTCCCAATTCCCCAGCCTCTCTACAAGTACTCCATCTCTGCTAACCCCCACAATCAGTCATTGGGAGGGTGAAGAAAGCCTCGGGTCTCCTCCGATACCCGGGCCATCAAGCCAACATCTTCTTTACACCCGACAGTGAAAATGATCCCATTCTCTCTCTTACCCTGCACACAGACATCCGATTAGTGGTCAACACACCCCTGGGGCCTGTCATGATCCCATTCTCTCTCTTACCCTGCACACAGACATCTGATTGGTGGTCAACACACCCCTGGGGCCTGTCATGATCCCATTCTCTCTCTTACCCTGCACACAGACATCTGATTGGTCCTGTCATGATCCCATTCTCTCTCTTACCCTGCACACAGACATCTGATTGGTCCTGTCATGATCCCATTCTCTCTCTTACCCTGCACACAGACATCTGATTGGTGGTCAGCGTGCCCGTCTTGTCAGAGCAGATGACGGAGGTGCAGCCCAAAGTCTCCACGGAGGGCAAGCTGCGGACGATGGCGTGCTTCTTGGCCATGCGCCGTGTGCCCAAAGCTAGGCAGGTGGTGATGACAGCGGGCAGACCTGGAGAATGGAAAACGTGGGGGACATTATTAACCCATTTAGACCTTAGAGTTCGATTCTACAAATGTCTTCTAAAATCATGACAGTTAAGAAAAAACCCATGTTTCTATGCCAGTCGTTCTCAAACTTTTTCATGTCAAGGACCCCCGAAATTATATGAAGCAAAGATTTGAGTTAAAAACGTTCGCTCTGAAAGAATATATTCAAATTTTTGCACCACATTTTCGCGATTTTTAGAAAATAGCAGACCTACAAGCTCGTAGTGCAGCACTCGGTGACACGCTACGAGCTTGTAGATCTGCTATTTTTCAATGGCTAAAGTACAACATAATGCTTCACAACACCAAAAGGGGTTCCCGCCCAAAGTGGGATAAAGATGAAGAGGGGATTATAGATACACAGGGAGATGCAGAGAGGGGCAGATTACTAGGGTTAAGAAAAGTCGTTTGTGTTTTAACGGGTTGCTGCTCATGAGCCATTGATCATGTCAATTTGATCTCTTTACCATAGTTATTAGTTGTTTTGAGAGTTTGTTTTAGAGCGACATATTGTAAATATTCTGTTTTTGCATTGCATTATGGTGGTACTTACAGTTCTGCCACTCTATTGGTGTGTTTTACGGCACTAATAGACTAACTAACTAATAGACTAACTATAATCTACCTGATCTTCAGGCCTACAAAATCGGGAAGTAAAAAAAACAAACAAAGTCTCCTTTTTTATTCCCTTATCAACTAGTACCAACAAGGTCGACTAGTGGATTAACTAGTCGACTAGTTGCTTTTAATGCCCTAGTCGTCACATATCTGGCCGGCTCTCCCTGGCTTACCCTCTGGGATGGCAGCCACTGCCAAAGCCACGGCGATCTTGAAGTAGTAGACGGCTCCGCGTATCCAGGAGCCACCGTGGACGGGATCGCTGAAGTGTCCGATGTTTATGATCCACACAGCGATGCAGATCAGTGAAATAACCTTTCAAAGTACATAATAAGATTGCGGCATGTTGGGATCAAATGTCGTTCATATACCCGAGGGCAGGCATGTCAGTCAAAACAAATATGGTGCGCACAGCGTCAGTGTTGTTTTTGGCAGCAAATTTCTATTTTAGTTTTAGTCATAGTCTCTTGAAACATTTTCATTTAGTTTTAGTCACATTTTAGTCACCTGGAATGTTTTAGTGTTTAGTCTAGTTTTAGTTGACTAAATATCATAAGATTTTAGTCGACTAAATCTACAGTTCATTTAGTCGACTAAAATGTATTTTGGCAGTCATTGATGCTGTCGTAATAGCCGATCTACAAGCTCACAAGCGTCTGCGACGCGTTGTGAGCTTGTAGATCTGCCATTTTCAGCATGTGAACAAGTGTAAAATGACTTGTTTCTCTTGTCCACTAGTCCTTTCCTAACATTTTAGTCTAGTTTGTTGACGAAATTGTCAATATATTTAGTCTTAGCTTTAGTCATCATAGCTTAGTTTTCATTTAGTTTCCATTTAGTTTGTCAGTGGAAAAAGGTAGTCAAACATTTTTCGTCATAGTTTTAGTCGACGAAAACAACACTGGCGCCGCACACACAATACAAATAAAAATAAAAGATAAACCTTGGAAAGCTGCTCTCCAAACTCATCCAGTTTCTTCTGCAGGGGTGTGCGCTCCTGTTCCGTGGACGCCATCTCGTCACGGATCTTCCCGATCTCCGTGTTGACCCCCGTGGCCACCACCACACCCACAGCTCTGCCCGCTGCGATGTTGGTGCCCTGTGTGGAATGTCAAGAAAGTCAAAGTCGTACGATTAGTCACACACACGTTACCGCAGTGAAATTTGTTCTCCGGCATTTGACCCATATTCTCTTGGGAGCGGTGAGCCGCAGCCATGCACCGCGCTCGGGAATCATTAGTTGATTTGACCCCCCCCCCCCAATCCAACCCATTGATGCTAGGTGCCAAGCAGGGGAGGCATTGGGTCCCATTTTTGAGTGGTGTAAACCACTCCTACAACTGGCTTTGTTATTGAGTGGTGTAAACCACTCCTACAACTGGCTTTGTTAGTTTACGTGTCTGTCCGTTTACGTGTCTGTCCGTACCAAAGAAATGTGCATGGTTGCTATGGTCATCCAGTTCACACGGGTGTGATTTCATTACGTCAGACATTACGTCAGACCACAGCTGATCAGTCTATATAAGACCTTACACCACTCAGTTCACACGGGTGTGATTTTTTTCTTTGGAATGACCCAGCCGCTACATACTAATTCCTACACAGGTTGTGCTTATAACCACGCCCCTGGGCAAGTTACGTTTACTGAGGTTAAGGTTAGGTATAGTTTTACTGAGGTTAGGGTTAGGTATAGTTTTACTGGGGTTAGGTTTAGGTATAGTTTTACTGAGGTTAGGTTTAGGTATAGTTTTACTGAGGTTAGGTTTAAGTATAGTTTTACTGAGGTTAAGGTTAGGCTGTCAATCACAGCAACTGGCCAATCACAGTGTGTCGACTGCACAACCCGTGTAGGCTTTGGTATGTCGCGACCCGGCCGGGGATCGAACCCCCGACCTCCCAGTTTCAGGGCGGACACTCTAACCACAAGGCCACCGTCTGGTAAGAGGACGGCAAACTGAGACTAGAAGACTAGTGTGTGCATCAACTGTAAAGTAAGACAATAAAAAAAACGAGGGCAGGACTCACAGAGAAGAGCATGTTCTTCTTGTCCTGGTTGACGGCGCGGGGGTCTGGCACAGGGTCCGTGTGTTTGATCACAGACACAGACTCTCCTGAAGAATAAAGTCATACAATCAGAATTACACAACAAGACGGCAAAAATATGATGTTATTGTTGGTATAAGCTCTACTCTCAGGGTTAGAAGACTGATTGTAAGACTGTGTAGCTGAACAAGCAGGCTCGTCATGGCCGACTAATTAAGTGTCAAAAACTGACTTTTAAACTATTGTAGTGTTTTAGGTAACTTTTGGTCCATGAATTCGATGCCGTGTTAAATTCACCCTTTTAACTTTAACAATTAACTCGTTTTTCATCACACACACACACACACACACACACACACACACACACACACACACACACACACACACACACACACACACACACACACACACACACACACACACACACACACACACACACACACACACACACACACACACACACACACACACACACACACACACACACACACACACACACACACACACACACACACACAGGGGTCAAACCACGGCTGCGTCACTATTGACAACATAAACTAACCACGTCACTATGACATGACCATAAACAACCCACGAGTCAGCTCCATATATGGGGACTAAACGGTGTTGTTTTTGGCAGCAAATTTCAATTTCAGTAATAGTCTTTGGAATGAAACTTAATTTAGTTTTAGTCACATTTTAGTCACCTGGAATGTTTCAGTGTTAGTCTAGTTTTAGTCGACTAAAATATAAAAAGGTAGTCGACGAACATTTGTCGTCTTAGTTGTAGTCGACAAATACAACACTGGGACTAAAGCGGGTATGCCCATATATACTGTCTGTCCCATGAGACCACTGCATGTGTGTGTAGTTTCTCATGTCAAGGACCCCAAAAACAATTGACCGCCGACCCCATCTGAAAATATGTAGTTCCAGGGACCTACATACAGGGATCTACAAGCTCGTAGCGCGGCACCGAGTGCTGCGCTATGAGCTTGTAGATCTGCTATTTTTCAATAGCTAAAGCATAACATAATGCTTAAAACACCAAAAGGGGTTACCCGTCCTGAATGGGTTAAGGGTGTATGGGTGAGAAAGGGGGGAAAAAAGGTATAAGAGTGAGAGAGGGCAAGAGAGCTTGTGGGTAATCTGTGCGATGTCTGTGCTGGACTGCAAGGGAGCCTTTGACAGACTTCATGGCCATGAATGGGGAAGGAGAAGAGGAGAAAAACAGCTGAATCACTAAAATATCTCCTGGAATTTGCTACCAATTAAGGCAGTTGTGCTTGACGAGATTTAAAGGGGAAACCACCCATTTTCAACATTTTACTATGTCATTAATATACCTTAGAGCGGTTGTGTGGAAATAATAAAAAAGTCCCCCCATTATGTGTTTCCTCGAACTGTAAGTATGGAAAGAATTCAGACCTCTAGTTCTAGGAAACACAGAATGGGGGGACTTTTTTATTATTTCCACACAACAGCTCTAAGGTATATTAATGACATAGTAAAATGTTGAAAATTGGTGGAATGCCCCTTTAAGGACGAGATTCATATAAAACCCATATTCAAGTCCCCCTACAGTACAGCACATTACACACTCTTTCAGACATATTTGCTTCCTCAATCACACTCGGCCTCGTCCATAATTATGTCCAATCAGTGGTGTCATGCTCGTAGAACGCAGTGCCACGCCGTGGTACCAGTGGAAAGAAAACACCATGATACCACTGTGTCCAATTACAATGGACGTCATGAATATGCATGGGGACAAATGCTACGAGGAGGAGAGGGTGTTGTTTCCTTCTCCTCCCTGTGCCATCCTTGGAGACACTGGGGGTAATGTAAGGGGTCCTCTGAGTTACTACAGGCCCAGGGGACCACCAAAAGAGCACAAGTATTGATTTAAGTATTGGTTTAAGTGGTGAACTGCCTGAAAAATACACAACACAATCAGCGCCGGGATTTCTTTCAAAATAGAAGTGCCGGCCTGGGCCATGGCTCAGTGGTCCAGGCACCTTGGCTGGTAATCCAGTCTGGCAGTGTGCCGCGGGTTCGACTCCCAATCCCGACGGCCTTTACTGCATGTCTTCCCCCCCATCTCTCTCCCCATTTCCTGTCAGCCTACTGTCTGTCCCTCCATAAAATAGATAAAATGAAGGCGAAAGCCACAAAAAAAAAAACATTTAAAAAAATAGAAGTGCCGGGAGCCTGCCCTGGAACAACAACATATTTTCAGATGTCAGGCCTAAATGGGTTAACCCATTTTGACCTGGGAACGATTCTACAAATGCCTCCTAAATCCTGACAGTTTTCTGAAAAACTTGAGCTAAAAACGAATGCTCTGAAAGAATATATTCAAACATTTGGGCCACATTTTCACGATTTTTCAAAAATAGCAGACCTACGGTACAAGCTCATAGCGCGGCACCGAGTGCCGCGCTATGAGCTTGTAGATCTGCTATTTTTCAATAGCTAAAGCATAACATAATGCTTGGAACCCCTTTTGGTGTTCCCGCCCCAAAATGGGTTAAGAGAGCCATTCCATAACAACTGATTTGAAGTCTTACCTGTGAGAATTGATTGGTCAACCCGTAGTGTTGTGGACTTTATAGACGTAAGTCGAATGTCCGCAGGCACTTTATCACCAACTGTAGACATAAACAACACAACGAAGGGGAGATGATTTAATATCATGTGACCATATTAAAAAAGGGGTCTGTGAGTCAAGTCGATTGCAGAGGAGTGAATACTTCTGTTATTTAATTAGGGTTATTATTATACATCTCTATTGGGCCTGTGAATATGAGACTAATAAATGCAAATTATATGATATAGTTAAAGGACAACTTTAGTTTTTTTCAACCAAGGTTCATGTTTTAGGATGTTATTAGAGAAAGTAAAAGATGAGTGTTATTCTTTTTTTTTCATTTGCTGCTTTCTTTCTTTTTAAGGATTTTAGCTGTTTTTCACAGGGGGCGGGGGCATTCGAGCATGGGGCTAAATATGTATTTTTTTACAACATTTTATAGCGATTTATTTTTTAATTATTTACTATAGTCCTAATAAACCCCAGGAAATTTCATCTGGCCACAAATGATCACGAGATCTACTGAATGTGTCAAACTGACATTGAGCCTTTGACACACAATGTACACAAGCAGTAGATCCTGTGATTTGTTTGTGGCCAGGTGTAATTTCCTGGGGTTTATTAGGACTATAGTAAATAATTAAAAAAGAAATCGCCATAATATTTTGTAAAAAAATACATATTTAGCCCCCATGCTCGAATGCACCCGCCCCCTGTCAAAAACAGCTAAAATCCCTAAAACGAAAGAAAGTAGCAAATGAAAAAAAAATAACTCATCTTTTACTTTCTCTAATAACATCCTAAAACATGAACCTTGATTGAAAAAAACTAAAGTTGTCCTTTAAGTACTTTATTGGGGGTCATCCCTATGTTCCCCAGGTTCTATGTTCCCCACTTACCTTAGGGTTTAGGCGCTAGGTTTCTGGTTTAAGGACTTCAGTGTTTTGTACTATACAATTGTATGTATAAGTACAGAACAATTGTTTGCTTTTGCCATCTTTGTTGAAGAGTCTGAGTAATTATGTTTTAGTTTATTGTATGCCAGTGTTCATTTTTAGTTGGCTAAGACTAGATAGTTTAAGTAGCCTAGGCAGCCCTAAAGTTCAATGGATTGTTCAAAGACTGAGCTTAAATCAGAATTTGCTACTAAAAGTAACACTAAGTTGCTAAAATACCTTTAGTCTTACTAGAATTACTAGGTTAGGTGGCCGAACGGATTGCGGAGCGGTCTTGATACCGGAAGGTCGCCAGTTCGAATCAGCGGTCCGACACGTTAAAATTACCACCGCTGAAGTGCCCTTGAGCAAGGCATTGAACCACTACCATGAAATGTTCTATGAGCAGGGCCTGGCTGGAAACAAGTTATTGAGCTTAGCCCAGATACCCTGGGTAAATATAGTAACTTTGCTTTGCTTTAGGTTTATTCTAAGTGGGGAACAAATAACCTATTTTGCATGGTGGGGAACATAGGTACGCTCCCCTTTATTGTCACTGAAATTTGTTTTGCGACCCAGCGGCCTTGTATGGAACACATTATATACCCCAACACAAATGCCATAGAAGAGAGCATGTTGGACCATCCTTTTATCTAGAAAGTAAGACAAAATGTGGAAGACACAACTGTGGGCACCCGGCAATACACGCACTTGCAAATCTTCACTTGACTTGGCACAAGAAACAAAAGTTAATCCAACTCATAGTTCTTGAGAGCAATAAAATAATCAAAGACCAACGTATTTGCTGTAGAGCAGCTGAAAGAGTCATGCATCAAAAGTTATTAAAGTTCCACTCGGCTCCTGCACAGGAATAGATTGCGGCTCATTCTTTCCACCAACAGAAGAAGGCTTTGGTAATTCCTAGTAAAACAAATGTTAAATGTAAACATCCCCCTCAATTTTCCAAACAAATCTTTGTGGTGCAGAAAGTGGACAAGCAGGAGGGGGCTATTAAAGCCACTGACATTTATTATCTACGGCTAAGAGGGTATCAAAGAGGCCAGGGCAGGTTTTTCAAATGCAATTTGCATCCAGTCTGGGAAGATGAATGGAATGATAAGAGCAACATTGCAGCTGGATGGCCTCACTGGAAGCAAAGTAACAGTTCAGGGGCAGTATTATAGCTGTAGTCAAGTGGAACCTCACCTTTACACTGATAGTTTTACTTTACTTTGGTAGAATGTCGTCACTTTTCATCTATCATACCTGAAGTTCCTGAACAGACATTCCAAAGGCAATTGGCAAAAAAAACATTGCTTCTATTTTAAGCATGTTTTCTTCTATTATCCTTAGTCTACACGTCCACAAGAAATCAGTGCCAACTATGCATCTGGAGAGAAGCCAGTGTTGGTTGGTTGACCTTTTGTGAATCGCCATAGAAATAAATAAGAAACGCAAAAACTGCGACAAATGACACACACACACACACACGAAAAGTGAAGATAAAAAAACAAAGCTATGAACCGGAGGCCTCAAACGGATACCCACGCAGAGAGCAGAGATTGGTGACAGAAATGTAAACTTCACCCCCCCCCCCCCCCCGCCCCCCCCCACACACACACACACACACACACACAGCCCCCCCCCCCCCCCCCCCCTCCACATTGCCCTTCTCTGAGGAGGAAGAAAAGGAGGGAAGAATGAGGAGAGAGGGGGGATTAGATGAGACCTGCGAACATATCCAAAAATGGGAAAACTATTTTGATCAGTTGTAGAACATATGCTGCTCAGCTGGAGTGGTGTGTGTGTGTGTGGGGGGGGGGGGGGGGGGAATTGTAAAAAAGAAAAGAAAAAAAAGAAGAAAAGAGCGCAGTCAGGAAATAGAATACATCTATTTTTCTCTTCATCACCAGCCATTCAGTCCTCATTAATCTATTGATTAAAATGGCATATAAGAGTAGGGATTAACTCCACTTGAGAAACAGCGTCTACGCACACTGCCAGAGCCCAGTAGGCCGAGGAAGACATTCCGGCTTCACACAAATCACTACATTATCCAATTTTTCACAATTCAGTTACAGGCTATAACTTGCTTCCAAAGTTCTCAAGAGGGGCGTATTTTCCATTTTACAAAGCAAGATTTAAATCACATTTTGTGGGGCCTCTAGTCTATACTGCACCACATTATTTTCTTTTTACTTGTTCATTTGTTCAACTTTTCTTCCCACACAATCACGCATCTTACCAGCCACCTCCACGATGTCTCCAGGCACGATGTCCCTGGCTTTGATCCTCTGGACACTCTTTCGGTCCTGGCGGTACACTTTCCCCATCTCCGGTTCGTACTCCTTGAGTGCTTCAATAGCATTCTCTGCATTTCGCTCCTGAACGGTTAGGAAACAAACAAAAAAAGGTGGCACAGGAGTAAACCATAGACATAAATAGCCCGCAGGTAGGTAGACGCCTCATTGGCCAGTGGGGCTGCACGTCAACACCAGAGTAATCTAGTAAGAGTGGCGTCACTATAGCGTTGACTCCCATAATTGTAACAATGCTCATTCAATCTCAATGGGATAGTTCCAATGTTTTGGAACTATAGCCCATATAGGCACCCGCTTCACGGCGTGTCGAACACTCTCTTACTAGATTACTCTGGTCAACACCGCCCCCATATTACGGGTAATACGGTATGGGAAGCTTGCCATATAACTCCACTCCAAATAATATGCCGGAGTTGTGTAGAAGAAGTACATGAGGCTAAAGAAACTTTTATATGTAAGATATGGTGTTTTGGAGCCTGGGACGGTAGTTTACATTTTTAGGTGATGGAAAGCATTTGTTGCGATTCTTCTCATTTTGCAGTGCGTCCGATCGGATAGCTACACTAGTGACAGCATGAGGGCTAGTGTGCATGCGTGTGTGTGTGCGTGTGCGTGTGCGTGTGTGTGCGTGTGTAATGACGCAACATTGGTAGTAACTAGTCCAAATGGTGAGATATATTGCGATGTGACGCAGTTGATTAGAATTTAAAATGTCAAGTGGTGCCACCCTTAACCATCATGTATCTTTAAAAAATTAGTTATTTAGATAAGCTTAATGCTTTTACCTGCCAAACTCCCACAATGGCATTCGCTATGAGAATCAGTAGGATAACAAAAGGCTCTACGAATGCTGTGATGGTCGAGTCTCCGTCATCAAACCAGGCCAGCACCTGCACACAAAATGGGAACATCTCATATCTTGCGACCGGTCTTGATAAATATTCACTCCATAATCAACAAGTATAGCATTTCAAACAGACGTTAATACTCACAAAGGATATGCAGGCGGCGAGAAGAAGTATTCTCACGAGTAAATCTTCAAACTGTTCCATCACCAGCTCCCAGAGAGATTTACCTAAAGAATGGAGATTTACTGTACTCAGAACATGCACATGCGTGTATTCTTTTAGAAAACGACTAAAGCACTTAACCCATTTAGGCCCGAGGACGATTCTACAAATGTCTTCCTCTATTGAGAATGCATTGGGCGTTTAAGTTCCAGCATGTGTCTCCACAGTAAGCTGAATTATAAAAAGTGTGAATGGAGTTTCTAGGTGAAAGTGCTTTTTTGACGTGCCAATATCTGCCATTGAGCCCCATTGTGAATTTCTCAAATTTGAAAGCACTACATTTCTAAAACTATGAAACATTTCAAAGATTTATTTTCAGGCAAACCATGTTCACCGTAAAATGAACCTAAATAGGTTTGAATGGGGTTTCTAGGTGTAAGTATGTAGGACTAGTAGCATGCCAAAGTTTGTGATATTGCCATTGAGAATGCATTGGGCGTTTAAGTTAAATACGGGCGGGACATATTTTGACAGCAGAAACTGCCTGTCATAATTTCTCCCTATTCCAAAACCCTGCTCTAAATCCTGACAGTTTTCTGAAAAACCCCATGTTTCTATGTCAGTCGTTCTCAAACATTTTCATGTCAAGGACCCCCAAAAATATATGTAATTGGCCGCTGACCCGCATCTGAAAATATGTTGTTCCAGGGACCCCATAAGTAAATATTCGAGTTAAAAACGCTCGCTCTGAGTCTGAAAGAATATATATTCAAAGATTTGCAACACATTTTCACGATTTCTCAAAAATAGCAGACCTACAAGCTCGTAGCGCGGCAGCTATGAGCTTGTAGATCTGCTATTTTAGCTTAAGTGTAACATATAATGCTTAAAACACCAAAAGGGGTTCCCGCCCAGCATGGGTTAAACCATATATTCTTGGATAACCTGGGTCCCCGGGGGGCCTGTATTTGCCCCCCTCCTTTTTTTTTTTATATCTATACGCCAAATAAATATCTTCTCCAAAAATAGACCTTCTACAGCATTCATTTGTTGCAGCTAGGGTTGGGATCCAGAGGAACCGGAATCGGTTCCATCGTATTTGGAACCGGTTCTCATCACACTGTTGGACTGCTTCGTATGCTATTACAATACCAGTGCCTCTCTTTTTTTTATGCCACGATTTTACAACACATTTTTTCACCCAGTGTCAATTATCAAATGTAATCCTGGGTTCTATACACTCTCTCTGCCAACCTGGAGAGAGCAGCGGACTGACCTCATGCTTCCTTCTATGCATGAGGAGTCCAAGCTGCTTCTTTTCACCTGACAGGGGGGAGTTTCCCCGGTTGGACGTAGCGCGTGGAAGGAACACGTTATTCCGACCAGTTCCTTTCCCCTCCATCAGACGTCCCGGCTGGCCAGGAGAAGGTAGTTTAGAGACCAGGATTACTGCATGTTTTTTGTGAGGGTACCTACCCTAGGGGACACGGGGAGAACATGCAAACTCCACACAGAAAGGCCCTTTTGCCAACCCCGCCTCGGGTATGGGCACCGATGACGCAGAGGAGTGTCCCCAGTGGGAATCGAACCCAGGACCTTCTAGCTGTGAGGCGACAGCACTACAGACTGTGCCACCCCCCAATACCAGTGCTTCTCAAACTTTTAGACAGAGTCCATTTGGAAACCCCAATAGGGGTCAAGATTTAGCTCTAAACCTAAAACAGAAGACGTTAAGTTTCACTTACCCTCCTCAGCTGGTAATTCTGCAATCCATCCCAAAGACACCACAATCAAAAGGAGAGAGGAACAAGACATTATGTCAAAACACAAGCTACACCATTATGCCTTAAATGGTGTGTGTGTGTGTGTGTGACACTGTGTGTGTGTGTGTGTGTGTGAGAGAGACAATTTAAACAATAATAATAACGTATATGCCCCTTTTATAATGCGTGTGGAAAGTAAGCGTGTGCGTCGTGCCGGGACCCGTCACAAAAGTTTTATTTGGCCAAATTAACGTCGTCCTGTCTCTTCTGCTCGTTAATTTCGGCATTACAGGTGGTGACGTCGTCATGATGATACATCAAAATGTCTTTCTAATCGGTTGATGCGTGTCCGTTACAGTTAACAGTCACACGCACCACGGGCTGAATTGAAGGAAGGCCAGACAAGAAACACAACCATAGGCAAACAGAACAGGGCAGGCCATGATGGATATAAGAGAGTGCCTAGTAGTAGTATACAACACGTTGTCTCTTACCGTTAGGGCCATACTTCTCTCGCTGTTTCTTTACTTGGTCCAAGCCCAGGCCGGTGCTTTCATTCACGTTAAAGAAGCCATAGACTTCTTCCACCGTCTTCGTGTGTGCCTTGTTGTCCATGGTTGGTGGTGAGGGAGGCGAGCGGCCACTTGAGGACACCACTTCTTTCCCACTATAGTCTATGCCCTATACCTCTACTCTTACAAACTTCTTACCTAAAAAGAAAACTGATAACTTTTATAAAAAGTCATTAAAAAAAAAAAAAAAAAAAGATAAGAAAAGAAAAGAAAAGCCCTATAACTCTACTCTTAAACTTCTTACCTAAAAAAACGGATAACTTTTAAATAATCTTTTTTGACAATGCGGTGCCGGTGAATGATGACAACCGGGTGAGTACACACGTTGCTATAGTGCCAGGTTATGTGCCCGTCGGCCCAGCCATGATGAATGACAAGTGATGTAGTAGTATAGCGGTGGCGTGAATGCTAACAGGCTAGCATAAGCTAGCTGAGTTTATACCCAAACCAGACCGTTGCCCTCCTCGGTGTTCTGTCCGTTGGAGATTCGCCGGGTCGGTCGATCGGGTCCGCAGTCAGTTCAATTCAGTCAAGAGATATGTAATGCTCCAAAAACGAATGTTAACAACCGACACTTAAAAAAAGCCGACACTAAAAAAAACGTTTTGTATTCTTCCTCCGATATTCCAAGCGAGAGCACTTTTTTAAGTGAATCTTATTTTAGACGAATCAGTAGTAGTGTGTGTTTTAAGAGTTGCAGGGGCAAGCTGTCAATCCTCCGTTCACTTCAGGCTGGCTGCTGCTGCGGAATGGAATCACCACCACCACCGGTCTTCTTCATCATCATCATCATCGACACCAATCGTTTGTTCAGTGTCCGCATGTGGAATCTGCTCATTGGTTGGAAACACCCGGAAATCCTATTCTCTTTTACGCTCGCTCGCGCTATGGACATAGAGTTGGGACATTGGGTGGGGAATCCCGGACGCCGGTGCCGTCTCTGTTATATGTATATCTATGCTCTCAAACCGAGTGGAAGTGTGTATGTATTGTAGAGTGTAGACTAGAGCGAGTGGCGAGCGGGAGCTAGTTTTAATTTTTTTAAGGGACCCAAAATCTCGGCCACTCGCCTCACTCACACCTCGGTCACTCCAGCATGGCGGTGTGTTACGGTGGAATTGGTGACCTGCTGAAATATGTGACAATCGTGTACTGTACTGTAGTGACTTGACTACTAGTGGGTGGGTGTAGAAAATCACATAATAACGTCAGTGTCCTAATGTAAATCATTGCAGTTTGTTTATTAGCAGAGAGTTCAGCATAGCGGTATTTTGTAAGTTAATATGTGAAGTGATTGGCAGGTCACCAATTTCACCATAACACTGCCATGCTGGAGCGATCGAGTGTGAGTGAGGGCGAGTGGCCAAGATTTAGGGTATTGGAATTTGGCTGTCATCTCAGCGGCTCAGCTCCTTCTATCACCGCCAGGCAGGAACGGCCGCTCCTGAAGCACAGTCACACGACTCACACCGAATGCATCATTCCACAAATTAAATTAAATTCCGGCTTGGCTAGTATGACCATCTCTATAGCTCCAATCATCATCACCCACATAGTAAACATCTCCATCAAACAGGGACAGGTCCCCCAAGATTTCAGACTGGCCAAAGTAACCCCCCTGCACAAGAAAGGGAGTAAATTAGACCCCGGCAACTACCGCCCTATTTCTATTCTAAGCTCCATCTCGAAAGTGATGGAAAAAATAGTCTATGAACAGGTTGAAAAGTATCTTTCCACAAATAAATGAATGTACGAGTTCCAATCTGGTTTCAGAACATCCCACTCCACTGACACATGCCTTCTCTATTTGAGCGACCACATCAAACACGAGGTGGATGCTGGCAAATACTGTGGCATGGTCATGCTGGACCTCCAAAAGACTTTTGACACCGTCAACCACTCCATACTGGTTAACAAGCTAAAAGCAATTGGTTTTGATAGCACATCAGTGAGCTGGATGCATTTCTACCTGGTGGGGAGAGAACAGATGGTGGAGGTGAACGGAACACTGTTCCCTCCCCTCCCAGTGAGCTGTGGCGTTCCACAAGGAAGCATACTAGGGCCTTCACTGTTCCTAATATATGTAAACGACATGACATCAGCTTGTGACTGGAACTTGTTCCTGTTCGCAGATGACTCAGCACTGCTGGTCTCGGACAGGAACAAACTGCAGGTTGAAAAGGCCCTAAGCTCTGAACTCGGTAGAATCTGCACCTGGCTCGCGATAACAAACTATCTTTACACCTGGGAAAAACGGAATCAATTCTCTTTGGATCTAATAGTAATCTCAGCAAGGCAGATGGCTTCCTGGTTAGAGTGGGTGACAATATTATCACACAAAAAGATGAAATTACCTACCTAGGTTCCATCCTGGAGGCTAATCTTTCCGGTGATAAAATGGCCACCAACGTAATCAAAAAAGTCAACCAAAGAACAAGATTCCTTTACAGGATCTCCTCACTGGTCAACAAAAACACCTTGAAGACCCTAACAGGAGCCCTCGTACAAGGTTTCTTCGACTATGCAATTGGTACCACAGCACCTCAAAGGCCCTTAAATCAAGGCTGACTTCCCAAAACAAACTTATCAGGCTCCTACTTGGCCTCACCCCCCGAACCCACCTCACCCCTGCCCACTTTGACAGGCTGGAATGGCTTAGGGTCGAAGACAGAGTACAGCATCTTGCAATGGGTCTGGTCCACAAGATTCGATACACCACCGACATACCCATGTACCTGTCCAAATACTTCCTTAAGTCCACACCCACAACACCAGAGGGAGTGCAACAAACCATGTGCAACCCAGATTCGGCACAAACAAGGGACTAAGTTCTTTTCGGGATCTGCAAATCCCTTGACTCCTTCAAATCCGCTCTCAAAGGGCACCTATGGACGGCTGCAATTCGAAACTGGCCCCCGTAAAAATGTGTCCCCTCACTGTATATGTTTCTTTTCCCTTTTTACCTCCTTTATGATGAATTCCTGTTCTGCTCTTTGGCTTTATAGAAGTGTATATTTGTACGTCTCTAAATGTTTTGATGAATTGAACAAGGTGGACCCTCTTCTATTGTACTGTAATTCTGCAAACTGTTAATAAATACTTCAATCAATCAATGGCTACCCAGGCCAGTGAAATTTGGACTGCAGTCATAGCCATTTGGAATGGAATAAGAAAAATCTGATTTGATTGATTGATTGAAGTATTTATTAACAGTTTGCAGAATTACAGTACATTTCAAGCACAACTCAATACAAAAAACTGTCAACTGTGAGTGGACGACCCAATAAAGCATTTCACTTGAAAACAAAAGGCGGCGATCCGAGCACTTAAAAAGGTTAAAAATGGGGAGAGGGTGGATAACAATCAAGGTACTTTATTTAGAAAAGTTAAAAACCTAAATAAAGTACCTTGATTACCAAGTACCAAGAGAAACAAAGAGACATACAGTCCTCTGCCATGGCCTGCTGACAGAAGAGATGGCATTGTGCAGTTACACTGCTGGCTGTGATGCCAGCTCAGCTTTATTTATTTTTTAAATAATAATATTTTATTGAATTTTTAAGTTTTCACATGAAGATGTTTCATAAATGTATACAAAGAAAGTAGAACAGACTAGAAAAGGTATAAATTAAAATCACAATACAATTAAATTAAAAGCACAACTCAGGTTTCTATGGCAAAGGAAAATCATCCGTGACAATGTGGCAAAGAGCTCTGTGGCACGGTAGCAGCTCTCACGGTGTGGAGATAGCCAGCCTTGACCTTGAGAAGGAGGTGGAACAAGAGCTCTTTGCATTCACGAGACAGGTGATCTATGGGGACAAGAAGAGTAGCAGACCATGGCTGAATTAAGTCTGTGCTGTGGAAGATAATGAAGACAAAAATCATGTATCCGTCTCCCTCCAGATGCAGATAGCCTATGCCAACACTGCCTCCGCGCCAACTATACTTGCCGTATCTAGTGCACCACCCCAAACTGAAGCACCACCCCTCGCCACTCGGACATGGTTGGGAGTTGGTGGGTGGTCGCTGTTGTCCTGTCCGCCACATGCAGCCTGCTCTCCCAACAAACCTACCTGCACCAGGGCCCGTTGAAGAGGACGAGGAAGTTGAGAATGAGGAGGAGCAGGAAGGTTGATGATGATGATGCACAGAGGAGGAGGGTGGAGTCATCTGAATGTGATTATTCAGAAACCAGTGACACAAAATGCTCTGATTCAGATTGATATATGGTTTGGGTCTGTAAAAATTACAAACCCCACATAATAAATCAATTATTTCCTCTTCAAAAGTTAAGTTTTCCACTATACTGGATGGCTGCCATCTTGAATTTCTGGGTCAAAACAAGGTCTTATGATTAAAGTGGTGTCATATTTGGAATCCTCATGGTTGACTTGTAAAAAAAAGTGCCTTCGTTCATGATTCTAGGTCATCTAGCTGGATCAAAAGTTCATTTTCAGAGATGGTGCCGGGCGTCATTTTGAATTTGGCCCTCTAGCAAAAAATGCTGGGATTTTTTTGCGAGGGACATGGGGGCTAAATCTTTTATAAAGGGTCCAGAGGTCAAATCAATCATCAAAACATCCTTGCCAGAGGATGGTCACAGAACCTCAGTTTGTGACTCTACTAAATCTAATTCTATTCATGACGATGATGTGACTGTGATTCATGTAGCACACGGATTACATGGTAATCCTACTGGCAACGACAACAATTGGGCTTGCAGGCAGCGAGAGAAAAACTCTTATTGGCTTTCCAAACGTTGTTTGGTCATATTCCGGTTGTTCATGTCGTAAAATCAGGGCGTTTCAATATTTAAGGGCGTGTAAATGGCGGTCGGTTTCAGCCATGAGATTTATCAAAGGACAGACCAAATGTACGCTAGGATCGGCTGTATAGGAATAGGATTGCTTGATAAATCCCACATGGACGTGGGCGTAAGGTAACCCCTGGGCTAAAAAATAAGATTGTTTGTACACTCCATTGATAAATGAGGGCGGGCCACTATGTACCAATTTCTGTGATGTTTGGCCAAAATCTGTACTGTCAAAAAATGTGTTTAAAAAATAATAATCGGCCTCCTGGTGGCATCCAGGGAGTGTGTGTGCACAGTTTCGCTGCAATCAAATTAATGGTGCCGGAGATTAGCTGTTCACAGACGGAGCTGACACACAGAGACACCTTCGGCCTGGGGGACAATTCATTATTCTTTTGCACTTCAAGTTTACTATAGGCCAGGCAGCCGAAGGCCATACATTATTTTTCGCCCCTGTATGTCCGACCATGTGTCTGTCTGATCAAAGTGCATAATGTCTCAAAGTATATTAGAGAGAAGAAAAATATATAGAACAAATGCCGGCCCAGAAAGTAGTAGTAGATATTGCTAATAGTGTAATAGTGATATTGGCCACCACAGCCAGGCAGCCGAATTGGACCAGAAATTGTTTTCGTCCCTGTCTGTCCTTGGTGTCTGTCAGCTTTAATGTCTCAAAGTCTATTAGAGGGCAAAAATGAATAGAGAACAAATGCCCCCTAAATTTCATCTTCAAGAAAGAAAGAAAGAAAGAAAGAAAGAAAGAAAGAAAAGAAAGGACCCCCACATGGTAACTCTGTAATTTCTCTACCGTTTCGGACGTGGGGCGGCTCGCCGGAACCGGCCCGGCACCCTGGGTGCGTTCCTGTGGGTCTGGAACTTCCCCGGGGTCTCCTCCCAGTGGGACATGCCTCAAGGACCTCCCTAGGCAGACGCCCGAGAGGCATCCTAACCAGATATAACCGAACCACCTAAGCTGTCTCCTTTCCAGGCGAAGAAGCAGCGGCTCTACTCCGAGTCTCTCCCGTGTGACTGAACTCCTCACCATATCTCTAAGGGAGATGCCAGCCACCCGTCGAAGAAAACTCATTTCGGCTGCTTGTATTCGCAACCTTATTCTTTCGGTCATGACCCACGCTTCATGACCATAGGTGAGGGTAGGAACGAAGATTGCTCGGTAGACAGAGAGCTTTTGGCCCCAAAACAATGAAATAAATAAAAAATAAAAATCGGTGAGGGGGTTAACAAGGGGGCAAAGCAGTCCTTGCCCACCACTGTGGGACCCCTATTCAGGGGGAAGCAGAACTGAGGACGCCACTGTGGGATCCCTATTTAGGGGGAAGCAGAACTGAGGACAGCGTGTTCCATCTCGAAGCTCCTCAATCAGATGAAAAGTGTTTACTATAAACTCCTGAACAGGTGTTTATGGTAGAAACCTGTTCATATGGTATAGCTTATATTATATTTCATATGACACAACATTATGTAATTCTGTAACTTTCACCAGTAATAGAAGAAAATAATAAAATGGTAAATGGTGCATTTATATAGCGCCTTTATCCAAGGCGCTTTACATAGATTGTGCATTACATTCACCCATTCACACACACATTCATACACCGATTGCGGCGGAAGCCATGCAAGGTACCAACCAGCACATCGGGAGAAATTTGGGGTTCAGTGTCTTGCCCAAGGACACTTCGACGTGTAGACAGGAGGAGCCGGGATTCGAACCACCGACCCATGGATCATTGGACGACCTGCTCTCCTCTTGAGCCACAGTTGCCCCATTGTATAATAATACAATTGATAAAATAAATCACACCTGTATGAAGTGAGGGGTACTCTTATCATCGTACATCATCCATGCATTGTCAATTTTGTGTACGACAACAATTGCCGATTTGCTCGTCCACATATGATGTACATTCTCCATTCATTGTCTATAGAGCACCGAAGTCTGACGTCACTTTCAGTAGAAATAAATACTTTTTTATTTGCAGTGAAATCTCCATAGGGCGATTTTAGGTCGCTTCATATAAGAACTGTGTTTGAAAAATAAACCGACCACCCCGGCCTTTCTGTCAGGGGAGTGGCTGTGCATCGTTAATGATGTCCATTCATATTTGATACAGCCAGTTTCTGGAGAAAATGGAATTAATGTGGCCGCAAAAGCCTTGAAACTACATATGAAGGCAATGTCGCTGCTAAAATACGTCACGCCCAGCTGTCAACACATTGCGTTCCTGAGATTCCTCGTTGACGTAAGCTCAGCTGGTGGTGACTCGACTCGTACTAACCACGAAACATTAAATATCAATAAAAAAAATAAACGTAATTAATATTCCGTTTCTGTTGTGCGACGGGCAGATGCAGCCACCCGCCTACCCGGAAATGTAGTCTCTGGGTTGTTTGACTCATTTTGTTACTCTTTGGGTATATTTGTACATTTCCACCTTCAGTCGATGCTTCATATCCATATGAGTGAAAAGGCCGGGGTGATCGGTTTATTTTTCAAACACAGTTCTTATATGAGGCGATCTAAAATCCCCCTATGGACATTACAATGCAAATAAAAAGTACACGAACCTGGGGACTGACGCCCTCTACTGACAGTGACGTCAGGACTTCGGTGCTCTATGGAAATTTAATGTTCAGCTAATGTGTTAAAATCTACAGCTGAATACAGGCCTCAATAAATGAAGGAAAGAAGAAAATAAATAAAATAAAAATACTAACAAAACATATTCTGGTAATGACCTCAAATCCAGGGTAGGCTATGTATTACATAACCTTGCGGTAGCTCTGGTCCATAGCTTAAGGGGAACTTCTCCTTAAGGGGAAGTCCTTAAGGCTATGGGACCTGCAGAGCTTTAGTATTGCAGTAATTATGCAAACATTGTCACAGCCCTACCCTCAACCATGCCATGTTCCAAGCATTAATGGTGAAAAAGTCATCATCCAAAGAGACATCCACATCCACGCTGCTGTTGTTGCTCCAACCGGACTCTTTGGCCACGTTCCAATTCAGCTTTGCATCGTCAGAGTTCTGCCTCTCCACCTCCTATAATACATCATTCAAACTGCATGGTTATAGTGTGAACATAGAACTGCTGACGTTTAGATGGTGATGGTGATTCTAAAATGCTTAAAAATGTCATATGCAGCAGCTCTTCTTTTTCCTTTAGGGAACGTTTCTGAATTATTGTTCTTGTTCAATCTAGGTTTAATGCACAACAACCATTAACATGTGTGATCATGTTTCAATCTCAACAAACAAACAAATAACTAACTAACTAACTAACTAACTAAATACATAAACAAACAAACAAACAAATAAATACATAAATAAATAAATATTGTATCGACATTCATGAAAGGCAATATTGGCAACACTTAAATAAAAATAGAATATAATAATTGTGTAATTCATTTCCAATTATTTCACAAAATGTTAACTGTTCGAGTCCAACAATGATGCCTTTCTTCATAATAAGAGTCCTCTTCCAGCCCTCCAGTATAAAGTATAGCTCTTTCTCGATTCTGTGGGTGGTGGTGCATGGCCGTTCCTAGTTGGTGGAGTGATTTGTCTGGTTGATTCCGATATCGAACGAGACTCCGGCTTGTTAACTAGTTTCGTGGCCCCGTGTGGTCGGCGACTAACTTCTTAGAGGGACGTGGCGTTCAGCCACACGAGAAGGAGCAACAACAGGTCTGTGATGGCCTATCTATACCTGCATACTTCCAAAGAATTGCAATTCTCCATTTGTCTTATTAGTCTAGCTCTTTTCTCTTTGCCCTTATTTTGAGATAGATCGTCATGGAGAAAACCATGGCACAAAGCTCCAGAGCCGTGATGCATATGGCCACTATTTGAATGTCCCCAAAGTTGTTATGAATCCGTTTTTGTATCTGAGAACTGCAGCCGCTTATATCCAATCGTGGATAATTACTACTTACATTATTGTTAACTTCCGTACAGCCTTCTTCATGATCTTCACCTTCTTCATGCTCGTCACATTCGTTGATATATTCACCGTCCATTATATGTCTATCAATCTCACACTTATCGAGTGGACAAG
Source organism: Electrona antarctica (assembly GCF_951216825.1). NCBI lineage: Eukaryota > Metazoa > Chordata > Actinopteri > Myctophiformes > Myctophidae > Electrona > Electrona antarctica. The sequence continues at coordinate 12,506,781 of NC_136797.1, forward strand.
TTGGTACATTCATTATTCCGGATCTGGAGTTGAATGAAGAGATGGGTTCATAGCAACAATACTCTGTGAACATTTCTTCTTCTGAATCGTCATGTCTAAAGTCATGGTAAAACTTAGACCCGTTGAAGTCTTTGTAGTCGTCGAATCCACAGCATTCATATTCTTCCATAACGTCATTCCACGCTTTTGTAAAAGCAAGGTCAGGATGATCACCTTTTGATTCGTCAAACACCTTATATTCTGCTAGCTTCGTCTTTACGACTTCTCGTAAGTCGCCTAACATATCAAAATCCATTTGGTGTTCTGGCGGTGTATACACACCTAAGATCAGTATTCCGACTACCTTGGCTACGAACATCATCGACACCATGCCAGTGAAGACGAGAACTGTGCGACTGCATTCCTTGATAACTCCGACACAGCCCAGGAAACCAATAATGAGCAGGGCCACACCCAGAAGCAGCAGCAAGTAGCTCAAGTTCAGGAGGAAATTGAATCGCGGATGAGGTTTACCCGCAATTCCTTTGATGGAGTCATGCATGAAGTCACCGTCCACCTTCATCCAGATACCCACACCCAGGCTGGCGATGCCTGCCAGAAAGACCACAGCAATAGTGGCGAACATGAAGTACTTGTGGATGAATTCAATGAGTTTCTCCTTGCTGAAGCCTGCTGTAACTTCAGCCATCTTTGAATATTAAGTTTAACTTTACTTTCCAACGAAGCTCAACAACTGATATCTAACTACGGAATGGATAATGATATGGTGTCGGTGAACCTTATAAATATAATCTATGGTGTAGCGTGACATCACCAGCATTGCCCAATATGGTGTCAACCATGGGGAGGGGTGCGATTTATGCATGCCACGTTGCCATGGTGGTTAGTTTAGTTGTTTGAGAGGTTAGTTCTTTTCTGGTAAGGTTGGTGAGGGGTGCGTTAAAGGACCACTTCACCACTTTTCAACATCTCTTCATATAATTGGTCCTCACTAATGTTCATGATAACACACCACCATTTTTTCCTACTCAGTCTGTGTCTCATAGGAGGGCTTTGGGCAGTTCGGACACCCGTCCACCAGTGACATCATCATTAGGCAGATATTTTTTTAACAAGATTTTTATTTTATTTTATTTTTATTATCGTCAGGAAAAGAAAGCCTGCCGTTTCTATTAGCTTGGATTCACCATCGATGATGTCACTGGTGGATGGTTTTCTGAACTGCCAACAGCCTTTCTATGAGACACAGACTGAGTAGGAAGAAATGGTGGTATTTTATCATGAACATTAGTTAGGACCAATTATAGGAAGAGAAGTTGATGAGAAGAAGTGGAGAGAAGTGGTGAAGTGGTCCTTTAAGGGTTGGGAGAGGGTTAAGGTTAGGTTTAGGTGTGCTGCCCCGTGGGAGGTTAGGGTTAGGGTGAGGGTTTGAGATAGGTTGTAGGACTAATGAGATAGTCGTAGACTCCTAGTATAGGCAAAACAATTAGACCTGACAAATCGCATGCATACACGTGTGTCTTTGACAGTGGTGGAAAGTAACTAAGTAAGTACATTTACTTGTAGGTTACTTACATTTTGAGGTATTTAGTAGATTACTTGAGTATTTCCAACTTTCAGTACTTTTACTTCTACTCCACTACATCTCAGATCCAAATATTGTAATTTAACTCCACTACATTTATTTGAAAACTTTAGACATTTGGATTATTATTACAAAACATACATTAAACACTTTAGCCCTATATCTATTTCGGCCTTTTGAAAATAGCCGATCTACAAGCTCACAATGCGTCGCATCGCGGCACATTGTGAGCTTTATAGATCTGCTATAGATATAATTTTTTACATGTGAAAACTTGTCAAATAGGACAACAAACCACTGATTATTAGATAGAAAAACACAGTGCCTTACCCTTACCTTCCCATTGTTGTGTCCTTATCATGAAAAAGGTTTGGGAACCAACTGGCTTATAATAAGCGGATATGGCAACAACACTGCCAGGCAGTCGCGCGATATTTCCACAGGAGGGTCAAAGTTGACTATGACCATGTGTATGTTGTTCATTTCTTCCTTATATGCAAGGCAAGCGTTCTTTACAGCGTCACACACAAGTTCACAGAACGACTCTTTTTGTCGGCCAAGTTACCCTGGATTTATGTGTGAATAAATCAACTGTGCGTCTTTAATTTCGTTGATAGCTGTATTGTTTTCGGGAAAGGATTTATTTATTTATTTCACCCCTTTCTTTTTTTTTGTTGTTGTAAGGAACAAGCCAGCCTTTGGATCGTATCTTTCCGTTTAAGATCTCCTGTTTGGAGAATGGTTGTCATTGCAATGACTTAGTGAGAAATAAATGCTCATGTTTCGACCGCTATTAAGTGCCTTATTTAAACCACGACTGTTGACTTTAAAAACCAACGGTAAGCCGACTTACTTATAGCCATGTATTAATACATGAATCTGTTGCATACATGTGATTGTTTGTAGGCATAGCCTGACGAGAATAGCTAGCTATGGCTGTATAGAAGTGTATATTTGTACGTCTCTAAATGTTATGATGAATTGAACAAGGTGGACCCACTTGTAAACAAGTGTAGTGCTTTATTGGGTCGTCCACTCACAGTTGACAGTTTTTTGTATTGAGTTGTGCTTGAAATGTACTGTAATTCTGCAAACTCTTAATAAATACATCAATCAATCAAAAAGCTACTTTGAAAAATTGGGACATATGTATGGATCAGAGCCACTGAGCCAGTCAAGCTCTTGCCAAAACATAAACAATTAACAAGCCATTCTGTGGCATAATTTACTATGCAATCCAGCGTTACTTTGAAATGGCCATAATGTGATTGAAGCCATGCGCATATACTTTCACAGGTTGCTTTTGTAGTAATATTGTTGACACGCCGTGGATGATGAGCGAGGAGTCTGGAATCACGCAGACCATGAAGCCACCGAAAAGAGCCCATGAAAAAAGTATGGACTCTTCGGAGAATGAGCATGACGACACTAAAAGATGCAAGGCAGAGGTGGAGAACACCGACGACGAGAGGAAATATCCCAAAAAGAAAGTGGTTCTCCTTTTGGCATACTCTGGGAAGGGCTACTACGGTATGCAGGTACCGTACACAAACTTAGTCTCTGTACAGTGTGAAGTCCCAGTATAACCAAATTGACTATTGTTACATTTTGGACACTTTGTAGTTAAACTGAAACCGGTGATTTAATTGTGTTAAGCATTTAAACAATGTCTCCTTTTGATCTGCTGGGTCTCAATAATAAATGCTCACTGCGTTCGCAATCACTGCGTTCGCAACAATGTCTCCTTTTGAATGTTACAGAGGAACACTGGGAGCATACAGTTTACAATGTCTCCTTTCTCCTGTTACAGAGGAACACTGGGAGCATACAGTTTAATGAATGAGTTTTGAATGTTACAGAGGAACACTGGGAGCATACAGTTTAATGAATGAGTTTTGAATGTTACAGAGGAACACTGGGAGCATACAGTTTAATGAATGAGTTTTGAATGTTACAGAGGAACACTGGGAGCATACAGTTTAATGAATGAGTTTTGAATGTTACAGAGGAACACTGGGAGCATACAGTTTAATGAATGAGTTTTGAATGTTACAGAGGAACACTGGGAGCATACAGTTTAATGAATGAGTTTTGAATGTTACAGAGGAACACTGGGAGCATACAGTTTAATGAATGAGTTTTGAATGTTACAGAGGAACACTGGGAGCATACAGTTTAAACACTGTCTCCTTTTGAATGTTACAGAGGAACACTGGGAGCATACAGTTTAAACAATGTCTCCTTTTGAATGTTACAGAGGAACACTGGGAGCATACAGTTTAAACAATGTCTCCTTTTGAATGTTACAGAGGAACACTGGGAGCATACAGTTTACAATGTCTCCTTTTGAATGTTACAGAGGAACACTGGGAGCATACAGTTTAATGAATGAGTTTTGAATGTTACAGAGGAACACTGGGAGCATACAGTTTACAATGTCTCCTTTTGAATGTTACAGAGGAACACTGGGAGCATACAGTTTAAACAATGTCTCCTTTTGAATGTTACAGAGGAACACTGGGAGCATACAGTTTAATGAATGAGTTTTGAATGTTACAGAGGAACACTGGGAGCATACAGTTTAAACAATGTCTCCTTTTGAATGTTACAGAGGAACACTGGGAGCATACAGTTTAAACAATGTCTCCTTTTGAATGTTACAGATGAACACTGGGAGCATACAGTTTAAACAATGTCTCCTTTTGAATGTTACAGAGGAACACTGGGAGCATACAGTTTAAACAATGTCTCCTTTTGAATGTTACAGAGGAACACTGGGAGCATACAGTTTCGAACCATTGAAGATGACCTGGTCTCTGCACTTATTAAGTCGGGCTGCATTCCTGAGAATCACGGCGATGATATGAAGAAAATGTCTTTCCAAAGATGTGCCAGAACAGATAAGGTAACATAACGTACATGAGCACAGGACATTCAATAGTAACTAGATTTATGCCAAATCCCTTGCACCCAGAAAACAAAATCACACCTGACCCGTGTGAAGTGAGTGGTGCAACTCTGTGCGGGGGTCCCCCGGGGGGTGGGGGGGGGGGGGGAGTTCCAGACCCACAGGAACGCACCCAGGGTCCCTGTACGATTCCGGCGAGCCGCCCCGCGTCCGAAACGGTTGAGAAATGACAGTTACCGTGTGGGGGTCCCTCTACTGTACCCTCTACTGTACTGGCACACCCGAAATCACTATATATACAGTAAATATGTGCGTGTGTGTTTGTGTGTGTTAGGTTGCGCACAGGTGGTGAAAAACAACCATGCTGTTTTCGTGCTCAGACGCACCCACCCAGCGAGCCACCCACCCACACACACAGCTCCGTAAGGGAGTGGTTGCACCACTCAAAAATACATCGCAAGGATGCACCTGGGACGTATCCTCCTCAGTGATGTATCCTATGGTCATCGGGGTTTCGGGTCTCTGAACATCATACCCCTCACTCAGGTGACCTAGCCGGGGGTGATCAAGTCCCGACTTACGTCCCAGTAGCTACCCTCGATCAGTCCCATTAGGGAAAGACAGGGCCACACAATCCGATGCTCCGGAACTACTCTGCCGGAACTGTGAGTAAGAGGAACTGGCACGTGGACGGACTAGGCTCTGTGGGGCCGAGTCCTGTCCGGGACCCTCCTACGTCTCACCAGGTCCACTCCTGCTCTCACCAGGTCCAGGACCTGTGCGTTGCACCAGACTCCCGGCACCAGGCACGTCATTCAGGAGTGGTGGATTCTCGAGCCGCAATGGTTCTGCATGGTGGTGCTACAGGCTCCACTTGCGGCTTGAATGGCCCTCCTAAAGGCCTCACCGTGGTATTGAATGGCCCTCCTAAAGGCCTCACCGTGGTATTTATATAACCCACAGTCACACTTAACTACTTATAACTTAACAAAATCACACCCACTAGTGCGAAGTGAGCGGTGCCTTGAGTTAATTTCATTAAGCTACAGGAACAATGTTAAATCCATGTCCATTTATTTCAAGGCATAAGAGTGGTTAGAACTATGCAATTCTTTTTTTCGTTGCAAAAATAGAAAATACCCGATCTACAAGCTCACAACACATTGCAACACCTGAGTTTATCTTACTGGTTTGCTCTGGATGGCTGTGGTATAATACATTTACTAATGTATTTATTCCGTACGGAGCCATAGAACACACCCATGAGGAGGGAGTCATTGCGGCGGAATTATAACGGGGGCAGATTTACTGTAAGCAAAGGCAGGCAGCTGCCTTACATGGCTACGTGTCTGCCTCCCCTCCGACAAAATTAATGAATTATTAAATGATATCGTCTATATAGGCCGCCGCCTAGCCGCTACTCAAGCCTGACAGACAGACAGAAGACTGGTTGTCTGGAGGGGCTTGAGAGTCTTTTCACCCTCTGGTGTGAAACGTGTCTGCCAGGTGCCTGCATGGCCCCAACCCCCCCCCCCCCCCCCCCCATTCACAGAACCGGTTTTCACGTGACGACATATAAATTAACACCACACACACACACACACACACAAAACCCGTCTTCATTTGAAAGACTGAGAAAGCAGAGCAGAGAGACGGCAATAGCACCGGAGAAAGAAAAAAAAAGTTTGTCTAGTAGGGCAAACTTATTTCCGACGCGAGGGCGTCTAAACCTGCAGGGTAGGCTCCCACCAAGGCACTGCTTACAGCGGCTGGCCAGCAAGCACACCAGCCCCGCTCACCACCACCACCACCACCACCCGAGCTGGGGGAGAACCAGAGGTCCGTCCCTGACTGTTTTTGCATCCGTTGGACTGTCGGCCTCTACAGAGACAATCGGGATTCTATCAGCTATCGAGGAGCTACCAACACAGCTAACAAAATTCCTAGCTACTGAAATCAATGGGAAATTACGTGCATAACAGCAGCTGGTATCTTGGCTTCAATATAGTGGAAAAAAACGAGACTCTGTTTTGACACTGACATTTGAAAGAGCACTAATAGGCAGACAGATTATGTCTGTCTATTATTAATATATTATCATATATTATACTCTTCCCCCCCCCCCCCCCCCTTTTCTCTCATGTAGGCCCATTATATCTGATTGATATGATTGAAATATTTATTAACAGTTTGCAGAATTACAGTACATTTCAAGCACAACTCAATACAAAGACTGTTAACTGTGAGTGGACGACCCAATAAAGCATTACACTTGTTTACAAGAGGGTCCACATGTTCACATCATCAAAACATTTAGAGACGTACAAATATACACTTCTATAAAGCCAAAGAGCAGAACGGGAATTCATCATAAAGGAGGTAAAAAAGGGGAACAAAACATATACATTGAGGGGGAAAGGGGTGGGTGGTGGGGGGAGGGGATTCAGATTATACAGGGGCCAGTTTCGAATTGCAGCCGTCTGTAGGTGCCCTTTGAGAGCGGTTTTGAAGGAGTCAAGGGATTTGCATGTCTTACTGACTGTTGGTAGGGCGTTCCACATTTTGGTGGCATAGGAGCGGAAAGAATTTAGTCCCTTGTTTGTGCCGAATCTGGGTTGCACATGGTTTGTTGCACTCCCTCTGGTGTTGTGGGTGTGGACTTCGTTAACATTAAGGAAGTATTTAGACAGGTACATGGGTATCTTGGTGGTGTAGCGAATCTTGTGGACCAGACCCATTGCAAGATGCTGTACTCTGTCATCGACCCTAAGCCATTCCAGCCTGTCAAAGTGGGCAGGGGTGAGGGGGGTGAGGCCAAGTAGGAGCCTGACCAGTTTGTTTTGGGAAGTCTGGAGCCTTTGAGGTACCACAGGCACAGGGCCTTTGAGGTGCTGTGGTACCAAGAGGTGCATGCACCTGACTGGTGCTGCTGTGCTTGTGCATGGTTCAAGAAAGTACAAAATAAAAGTGTATGTCGTTGTCAATATTGTCATGGTTAATCATTTACCAATCATCTAACTATTGTAGCCTATAACAATATAAGTTACAGCTACCAAGTTTCAACATAAATATACATTGTATTTCGGTAACTTCTGTCTTATGAATCTGCGGGGGGTGCCTACCTCGTATTGGCTATGCCTTACTCATAAAGAATTGCTGCGCCTGCATTATAATCTGTAGTGCTCTGTGTTTACTCGCAGTCTCACAATAATTCTTTATAAAGTTGAGGCAGAAAATGTGTACATTTTAGTAAAAATATCTCCACTTTTCTGCAAGCTTCACACGGACAGCTCCCTTCCTTCAATATTATTGTCAGGTATTATTGAAAGTTGAGGTTAATCCATTAATTGGGATTGGCCCCCTAGACTTTACAAGTTAAATGTACCGGTACTTAATTTAATGTATTCTATTTAATTCAATACACCGTATGACAAATACAAACGCATTCTTCTCTGTTTTCAGGGTGTGTCTGCAGCTGGCCAAGTCGTGTCTCTCAAACTGTGGTTGATTGAAGACATTGTTAAGAAGATCAATGAGAATCTGCCACCACAGATTCAAGTCCTTGGTAAGTCTTCATTCCCATATATATATATATATATATATATATATATATATATAGCCCACAGCACATGATTTTTAACCCACAGCACAGGTGATTAAAAAAATCACACCCGTGTGAACTGAGTGGTGCAAGGTCTTATATAGCCTGATCAGCTGTGGTCTGACGTAATGTCAGTGACCATAGTAACCATGCTCATTATTTTGGGCCCCACGTACAGGTACACACAAACACGGATACAAACAAAGCTGGTTGTTTTGCACCACTCAAAAATAATAATCAGACCAGTCTGAAGTGAGTGGTGCAACAGCGCCCCCTTTTGGTACTCTAAACATAGGGACGTTGCTGTTCCTTGGAGTGGTTGCACCACTCAAAAAACCACAGTGCATGTGGGTCTTTTAGTATGTCGGATAAACGTCTGCAACACATGATGATGTATGATGATAAGAGCGCCCCTCACTTTACACAAGTGTGATTTTTTTTAAAATTTATTATATCATCACTAACATGTCCAAGAGAGCGCTGTCCCTTCCTATGTCTAGATTTTAGTGTGTGTGCAACACAAACGTTGTCCTAACATACCAGCGACGGCTCCAGGAAATTGTGACTGGGGGGGGGGTGCTATGGAGGGGCTGGCTATTTAGAGGGGGGGGCTAATGAATCTTGGTTTACATTAGAAGTCAGTCAATTTGGCTTGTTTGGAGGGGGGCTTAGGGGTGGGGGGGCTAATGAATCTTGGTTTACATAGAAGTCAGTCAATTTGGCTTGTTTGGAGGGGGGCTAAGCCTCCACCAGAAGGGGCTAAAGCCCCCTCTTGCCCCCCCTGGAGCCGTCCCTGTAACATAGATTAAATGCCATTGACAATGAATGGACGGTTTTGAGTGTTTGTGTAAACGCAAACTTAACACGCAAATTCTGATTGGCCGGAATGAGATGATGTATGATGATGTACGATGATAAGAGCGCCCCTCACTTCACAGTGATTTTCTATATTAAAACCCATTCTGGGCGGTAACCCCTTTTGGTGTTTTAAGCATTATGTTATACTTTAGCTATTGAAAAATTGCAGATCTACAAGCTCATAGTGCGGCACCGAGTGCCGCGCTACGAGCTTGTAGGTCTGCTATTTTTGAAAAATGGTGAAAATGTGGTGCAAGAATGAATATATATTCTTTCAGAGCGAACATTTTTAACTCAAATGTTTGCTTCTGGGAGGTCCCTGGAACTACATATTTTCAGATGGGGGTCCGCAGCCAAATACAGATAATTCTGGGGGTCCTTGACATGAATTTGTTGAGCACCACTGACAAAGAAACGTAGGTTTTTTAGAAAACTTTCAGGCTTTGTATTTTCCTATTTCTCCCAGATTTAATCTGTGATTCTTTTGTTTTTGTTTTCACAGGATTTAAGCGAGTGACCCAGGGCTTCAATTCCAAAAACAATTGTGACGCTCGCACATACTCGTACATGCTTCCCACGGTGGCATTCGCCCCGAAGGACTACGACGTCCAAAACTCAGCTGCCTTCCGCCTGGAACCAGAGACACTCGAGAGGGTGAACCGTCTCTTTGCACTCTACAAGGGCACTCACAACTTCCACAATTTCACCTCTCAGAAGGGCCCCAAAGACCCCAGTGCCCGCCGCTACATCACCGAGATGTCCTGCGGACAGCCGTTCGCCCGCGGCGGCGCCGAGTTCTCCGTGATCGTGGTGCGAGGCCAGAGCTTCATGCTGCACCAGATTCGCAAGATGATCGGCCTCGTCGTCGCCGTGATCAAGGGCTACGCGAAGGAGGACGTGATGGAGCGGAGCTGGGGCGAGGATAAGGTCGACGTTCCCAAGGCTCCCGGGTTGGGCCTGGTTCTGGAACAGGTACATTTTGACAGGTACAACAAGCGTTTCGGAGGGGACGGCCTTCACGAGCGCCTCGAATGGAGCCAAGAGGAAGGGTCCATCAAGACCTTCAAGGAGGACCACATCTATCCGAGCATCGTGGAGACGGAATGCCAAGAGGGCTCCATGGTTAGCTGGATGGCCACGCTTCCTTGCCATGACTTTGAGGCCACTTCTACGCATTCGCAGGAAGAGAAGGACCAGAAACAGGTACGTGGGAACTGGGGATGTTGTAGAAATGATGGTGTTATGTTCTGAAATCAGATTCTAAAAATGTCTTCTACATCCTGACAGTTTTCTGAAAAAGCTATGTTTCTATGTCAGTCGTTCTTCGATTTTTCAAAAATAGCAGACCTACAAGCTCGTAGCGCGCCACTCGATGGCGCGCTATGAGCTTGTAGATCTGCTATTTTTCAATAGCTAAAGCATAACATAATGCTAACACCAAAAGGGGTTCCCGCACAAAATGGGTTAAACGAAAAATAACATAGCCCCGCATACGCACCGCATATTTAACATACCCCCCCCACATATGCACCTCTTTGTGTGTATGTGCGTATGAGCACGGAATGTGATGATTTCATTGGCCGAGCACAGAATGTGACCTATGATGATGTACGATAATAAGAGCGCCCCTCACTTCACACAAGTATGATTGTGGGGTTTTTTTTACCAGCTGCGAAGCAAGCTGGTCTACAATCTTAAGAGTATATATTTAATAGAGACCTCACCAGACTTCAGAATCCACTTGCATTGAGTTTAGTTTAGTTTAGTTTAGTTTAGTTTTATTTGCACGTAATGTACATTAAAAGAAAGACAAAGGAAATTACAAATGGAATGAAATACATTTGTATAAAAATAAAAATAAAAAATCAGAAAAGAAAATGTGCCGGAAAGACCAAAAAAACCCAGAAGGGCTTATCGAGTGGTCTTCCTTAAAGCTGCCAAGGGAGCTTAAGCTAGTTATAATAAAATTAAAACATGAATGAAAATACATAATGATGATATTAATAATATTAACAATAATAATAATAATAGTAACAATAACAATAACAAGAAATTAAACAGATAGTAACAATTTCTCACCCAGCGCCTCCTACCCTGGACCAGGAAATGATTCTCCGTTCATTTTCCTCATAGACATTTCTTAAAGTATTTATTTAAAGACGGTTACGCCGCGGACAAAGCCAACTCGAGTCGTGACAAATCATGACAACAAACAAAAATCTTTGGGCCGAACAAATAATTAGAAAGAAGAAAAAAACGGCAGGTTACAACACTTTTTTTGTTGTTTTTCTTCTTTGTAATTATTTGTTTGGTCCAAAATATTGTTTGTGTTGTCATGAGTTGTCACGACTCGAGTTGGCTTTGTCCGCAGCGTAACCGTCTTTAAATAAATACTTTAAGAAATGTCTATGAGGAAAATGAACGGAGAATCATTTCCTGGTCCAGGGTAGGAGGCGGGACTGCGACGCTCTATTATATTTATACTCTTAGGTCTACAATCTATCAGGTTGGTAGTGGCAACTTTCATTGGCTGCCGTAGTCACCTATCTTTCTGATTGGCTGCCTCGTCTCTAGGCAACCAGACAATTTTTGCCTCTAGCCGACTTCTCGGCCAATGGGATAGCATTGCAGCCAGCAACAACCAGAGAGAGAGAGAGAGAGAGAGAGTGAGAGTGGGCAAACGTTTGGCCTTGTTTTCTCTATGTAGTTTCTGACTATTTCTTCTCTTTTCAGGATGATGAAGATGAGGGCAATGGATCAGATTAGGTCTTCTCCTGATTCGAAGATAAGCATCTTCGCAGATCTTTTGCCACTGACTTTTTCTGTATGAAATTATTGTCATGAATGTCAATTTTGTGCATTGACATGTTATATCTACATTTTGGTTATCTTATGCAATTATTATTAAAATACAATGCCCTCCCAAAAGCCTCTCTCTGACTTGCTGTGCCCTGGTTGTGGCGTGTAGTCCAGTTCTCTTCATGCATAATGAACAAACATGCTAATTCTGACCTTTTTTTCCAGATTTTCTCATTCTGTTTAGTGTGATATTGGTCATTCTTACTTTAATAAATTACATATTCTAGCGTGTTCCTAGATTATTGTGAGGGCTCTGTATTCTTATTACATTTCCACTAGCTTGTGACTGGCCAGTGGCCACAGTAGTTACTCAATTGGACTCAGTGATGCTAATAGAGCGTCGCAGTCCGCCCCCCTCGAGAGACCCGGAAAATAATTCCCTGTTCATTTTCCTCAGACTTTTCAAAAAGTATTTATTTAAAGACTTTTACGCTGCGGACAAAGCCAACTCGATGTTACAACACTTTTTTGATGTTTTTCTTCTTTGTAATTATTTGTTTGGTCCAAAATATTGTGTTTGTTGTCATGATTTGTCACAACTCGAGTTGGCTTTGTACGACTCCTGGGCCTGGCGTCGTCATGAAAGGGGGCGGGACTGCGACACTCTATAGGGTGCATTTTGCATCCCAAAACGCAGATTATTGATAATGGACCCATCCGTGGACCTTTCTGGGGGTCCCATGGACGCACTACTGTACTCAGCACTGTACTGTAATTTGGTGCTGTTTAATTTACTTTGTTTGCATATACTTTGCACTGTTGTTTGCATAACTCTTTGCAATTGTTAGATGTAGAATTGTGTTTATTTCTTTCAGATACATTTTATACATGAATATAACCATATTATAACCATACAAGATGAAATGGGAGTTAAATGCTGCAATTTGTAAACGTGACAAAGATATGACTCCTAACGTCATTGAAGCGGGACTCCTACAATGTCCATGGGACCCATCTGCCATCTAAAAGACCACCCCTGAGTCCCGGGACCCATTACATTGAAAACCACTGTGGACTGTTCATTTATAATCCCACAATATGACTCACGAGTATCAACTTCTAAGTGCCAGGCACTGGTGCCTTTATAGGCTGCATCTCAGGTCCTTATTCAGAATAATCTTTTTATTGTCACATCACAGTTTTACAAGTCAAAAAGTGGGTGAAATGGTTCCCATCATGTTATTTTTCCAAGAGGGAGGGTGGTAGGAGATCAAGGCAAGGGAAATAAAATGAGAAACATCGAAGGACCACTTCACCACTTTTCAACCTATCTTCATATAATTGGTCATCACTGTTAATGATAAAAAATACTACCATTTTTTGTCTGTCTCATAGGAGGGCTGTGGGCAGTTCAGAAACCTGTCCACCAGTGACATCATCGATGGGGAATCCAATCTAATAGAAGCTGCAGGCTTTCTAGTCCTGAAAAGTTGCAATGCGAAAATTGAAGCCATCGTTCTCACGATAATACAAATCTAAATGTATATATTTTTAACTAGAGAAAAGGCGGCGATCCGAGCACTCAAGAATGTTTAAAAATGAGAGGTTGGTGGAACTAAAATCAAGGTACTTAATTTAGGAATGTTAAAAAGCCAACTGTTTCGACTCTAATCAGGGTAGGTATGAGAAAAACAAGCAAGTCCATATTATACTGAGACAGGCAAATCAGGCAATCAGCATTAGTGTGGGAATTACACACCCAGAAGTGCGTGTGTGTGTGTGTGTGTGTGTGTGTGTGTGTGCGCGCGCGCGCGTGAGCTCTAACACTGATGGGCAAATTATCATACGTAGATATGTCTCAGTATGTATCAAACGCTTGTTTGTCAGCTCTTAGAGTCGAAGCATGTTGGCTTTTTTAACATTCCTAAATAAAGTATTTTATTTCCACCCTCCTTTTTTTTTTAATGTTTTAGTGCTCGGATCACAACCTTTTCTCTAGTATTCCAGTCCCATTGATCTTTGAAGCACCAGTCAGTCTACATTTCTTTTAAACTTTTATTGCACCTCCATCGAGCACTTGGTTGACTCTCTTTGTTGCTCCATATATATTTTTAAATCTTGTTTTTAAAAAATAAATAAAAATCACACCCGTATGAACTGAGTGGTGTAAGGTCTTATATAGACTGATCAGCTGTGGTCTGACGTAATGAAATCACACCCGTGTGAACTGGGTGACCATAGCAACCATGCTCATTTTTTGGTACGAACAGACAGACAGACACGTAAACTAACAAAGCCAGTTGTAGGAGTGGTTTACACCACTCAAAAACTGCCTAACGATGATGTCACCGGTGGACGGGTTTCTGAACTGCCCACAGCCCTCCTATGAGACACAGACCGAGTAGAAAAGAAATGTGGTATTTTATCATGAACATTAGTCAGGACCAAATAGAGGGTATGTGAATGCATAAAGTGAATGGCAGATCGAGTGGCAAAGTGAATTTAATGTTGTTTAACGTCATTTAATGCAATCAAATAAGGACTTTTCTGTTTGGATGTAAGGGCTGTCAAGGCCAGAAAGTAGTTTTTGCCACTCAGTAGGCATGCCCGCATAACTTACAGGTTTGATGATGTCACGCGCATACCCTCTATTCTATATATGAAGATAAGTTGAAAAGTGGTCCTTTAAGCTTGTTCCACACAGCACACTTGTAGGGTCTCATTTAGCTCATTTACAAACGGCACAGCCATAGGGTCTCCTATATTATTTACACTAAAAATACAAAAAAGGGTCTCTTCCACAAGAAAACAAACATAATATTATACTGTAGCTATAGCACCTGAGATATTCTACACTCCTAGCTCCTCTATCCTCACTCACTCCTACAAAGGCTTATGTAAAGAAAGAAGGGAAATATGGCTATAGGCTATGAGGTTTGATATATGTAGCAAAATTTGAGAGCTTGTAGATTTGAGAACTTGTATAATGCAATCTATACATCACATTGACACTACATTGAAATCTGCACTTGCATATAATATTCATACATGTGTAAATTTACTTTTGGTCCCCGGAAGTTCCAGACCCACAGGAACGCAGCCAGGAGGCCGGGCCGGTTTCCAGCGAGCCGCCCCGCGTCCGAAGCGGTTGAGAAATGACAGAGATACCATGTGGGTGTCCCTCTACTACTGTACTGTACTGTACTGTACTCGAGTGTACTGTACTGTACTGTACCGCACAGGTGGTGAAAAACAACCGTGCTGTTTTCGTGCTCAGACCCAGCCAGCCAGCCAGCCACCCACACACACACAGCTCCGTAAGGGAGTGGTTGCACGGTTGCACCACTCAAAAACATCATAATGCAAATACACAGAGTCTACATATCCTGACTACTATAGGCGTGCCCGCAGTTCGGTGCAGTATGGTATGGCTGTCTATATCCTGACCTGGAATTGGGCACCGGGTCTCTTCCTTCACACTCACAGGTCTTTACAATTATACACATTAAGGCTGTTCCATTTAGTGCAGAACAGTGATTCTCAAACTTTTTAAATTTCAAGGACCCCAATAACTCTTGAGAGTGTACAAATGGAACCTTACAGGTCAATTCTGTTCCATTTGTATACTCAAAAGAGATGCAAGAGGCCATTTGGAACCACTGGTGTAGCAGCGTGTTTCCAGTGAGCTAAACATGCACATACAATTATACAATTGCTATGAAACCCATGGATAGCCAGTCATTTTGTGGATAAAGTTGAAGGGTACATTTAGGAGTGCATGTCCTACTTGAAAATGGTCAGAAATACTATAAAGGATAGTTAGTTCCGACATGATTTGATTTGACATACATGGACATGGTACATCATTATCAGACCTCAATTTACACTTCAACTTATTGTTTATCCCCAAAATTACAGGTTTTGTATTTGAAGCATTTGTAGAAATATTGGGCCTTATAAATATAAAACCAAATATAAAATACATTATCATTTTTATATTTTATAGTACATCTGATACGGATGTACCATGCATGCTAAAATCATATATACTTTACATTCTTTCCGACCATTTTTCCAAAGTATACTTTTTTTCCTTTTTTTTTACAATAATAAAAAAGGCAATTAGTACAGTACAGTAGTACAGTAGCAGGGCAGTACTGTGTAAGGATGTGGAACTCTCTTCCCTTTACAGATCAGACATATCAGACTCAACCTCAGTCGATGACTTTAAGAGGCGGCTAAAAACCCATTTCTATGGCCTTGCTTTTAACTGATTTTGTTGTAACCTTATCTTAAATTCACTTTCAATTTCAACGAATTCTACTGACTTGATTTGAAGCTATTACTTTTGTTTTTTACCCTTGTTCAATGTTTTTTAGTTTTTTTAGCATTTATGTGATTTTTTTTTACTTGTATTTAATACAAGTACAATTGGTTCCATTTGTACACCCTCAGAGTTAAATTAACATTGATTTTACAATATAAATTGGGGGTCCCAGAGATAGAAATGCCATTAAATGGGGGGGTCTGTAGACTAATGCATGTCAAACTGGGGGTCCTTGAAATTAAACGGGTTGAGAATCACTGCTAGAGCCGTACACATCTTCTCTTATGGGGGTCCCTGGCATATATTTTCAAATGGGGGTCCGCGGGCTAATTAGTGTCAATTTGGGTGTCCTTGACATGAAAAAGTTTGGGAACCACTGTGTTGCGAAGGCTCTCAAATGGATCTCCATATATGGGGATAAAAGGCCGTCACTTGGATCTCCAGATCCATATGTGGAGATAATGGAAATATCCAATGCTGACATCAGATTAATATGGAAACCCCATATAGGGATACATGTGTGTCATCGTCATATGCGATTGGATAGCATTGTCATTATGACACGCATATAACTAAAAGTATAAAAGCATTACAATCAGAGACTTAAGGGGCAGAATATCTTCTAATATCTTTGGCCTGAGTCGGTTGGATAGGACGGAATATCTGGCCAAGCAAATTATAGAGCTTTTCATTGGGGGTTTCCATATCCCGGTTAAGTTCGTATCGAACACCACTGTAGTGGGTCCTAACTAAATAACCAGCATTGGTCGAGCTATTCTTCACACTGAATTAATAGATCAAGCAAATTTTATTTTTTCTGATCCTCACCCGGAGCAGAAGGTGGCGCTAATGCACAGACAGGCTGGATGTCAACCGACTAAAGGCGTAAAACAAAGAAGAAGCTCCTCTTGCTTCTAAAAACAAACATGGCGCCGACCATGAAACGCAACGTGAGTTCGGAGAAAACAGCAGAAGACAGCTCTAAAAGACAGAAAATTGACCTGGAATGCACAGTCGTAAGGATTGTCGATAGCAGAAAACATGCCAATGACGTTTTTGATGTTCTCGAGTGCCTCCAGGTATGGGAAAACACAATAATAGCTGTTTGTTGGTGGCATATTATGTCCCATGGATGAATCAGTGGTTCCCAAAGTGGGGTCCGGGGACCCCCAGGGGTCCTTGAGGGAGTTCCCAAATGATAGTATTGGAACCAAATGGACCCATTTTGGGTGTGTAACTCAGAGAGTGTACAAATGGACCCTCTCAGAGTTAAATTAACTTTGATTTTACAATATAAATTGGGGTCCCAGAGATAGAAATGCCATTACATGGGCCCCATGTAATGGCATTTCTATGGGGGTCCGTATCCTAATTCAGATCAAACTGGGGATCCTTACTCCGTTGTAATGAAAATGTTTGAAAATGAAATGAAATGAAATGAAATCTATATTTACCCAGGGTATCTGGGCTAAGCTCAAGAACTTGTTTCCAGCCAGGCCCTGCTCATAGAACACATTTCATCGTAGTGGTTGATGCCTTGTTCAAGGGCATTTCAGCGGTGGTAATTTTAACGTGTCGGACGGCTGGTTCGAACTGGGAACCTTCCGGTATCTAGACCGCGCCGCTATCCGTTCGGCCACCGCTGCCACAAAATCACTGCAAAATCACTGCTAGAGCCGTATAAATCTTCTCTTATGGGGGTCCTTGGCATATATTTTCTAATGGGGGGTCCGTGGGCTAATTAGTGTCAATTTGGGGGTCCTTGACATGAAAAGGTTTGGGAACCACTGTCATGAATCATGCCAAGGAAAGCAGACGAGGGTCTTTCTACTATATTACCCAGCGTTGACAAATTGTGGTTTGTTATTAATATCATCTTGATTTCCAGACGGAGAAAGAGAAGAATGTCATCGACGCTATCGGTGCGTGTAGCAAATTGTTCTGCACTTTACTGGAGAGAAGAGACTTGTTTGTAGGAAAACTCCCCAGTGAAGAGGAGACCTCGGCTGGTTAGTTTCACGCACGCACGCACGCACGCACGCACGCACGCACACACACACACACAAACATACACACAGTCACACAGGGGTGCTTCAATTCATGGCTTTTGAAGATTCCGTCATATGACAGCCAGTTCTATGGACTAGTCTTTGTTTGTTTAGTGCAATTATGACATAGATCGTTTGCAGGCCAAGTCTATGGACTTTTATCTTTGTTTAGGGCACTACATGACGGCGTCAGAGACGTCATGTGGCCAATATAAATACAGTGGGCGCCCCCTCAGTGTGATTATTTTTCTGTACATTGCAGCTCCACACAGACAATATTATGAATACTGTCATGTTAATTTAACTCCAATTTACAATGTTGATAAATTGTGTGTGTGTGTGTGTGTGTGTGTGTGTGTGTGTGTGTGTGTGTGTGTGTGTGTGTGTGTGTGTGTGTGTGTGTGTGTGTGTGTGTGTGTGTGTGTGTGTGTGTGTGTGTGTGTGTGTGTGTGTGTGTGTGTGTGTGTGGTACATTAAGTATATAGTGTCAACGGTACAATCAATCAAGCCACTGTTTACACTATGATCTTCATCCCTATACTTGACTGTGTGTGTGTGTGTTAGACAAACACAGTGCAGAGGATATGTATCGCATGTTCATGCGTCATCGTTACAACAGCTGTGTGGAGATGCTGCTAGACCACCTCCATCACAACTCTCACCAAGTCAAGGTGAGTTGACCGCACGGTAAAGTCCTGTTACAAGTGTAACCAACTGGAGCTGTCCATTTAGTTACATTCATACATTCGTACATTAAAATGCAGCAACGGTGCGTTGGGACAGTTGACTCCTCAACTCCTCAACAAGTCAAGAGACGAGTACAACTCGTATTTATTTAATTTTCAATACAAAAAATAAACATAGGTGCCTTGGGACCAGTGGCGTATCCAGGAATTACGTTTTGGGCAGGCAAGGTCATGTGTTAATTGTCGTCTCCCCGCGCACAATCGTAGCACTAATGGTTTTCAAAGAGATATACCTGCCAGACGAGTAGGATACAAAGGCTGAAAGGCATGCATTTACATTCCAATGGGTGATTGAGGGTCGCGCTCTACCGCAACGGCCAATCAGCTGTCCATTAATAGTTCTCAGGTCTTGTTTTTGTCTTCTTTTTTTCTCATTGTATGGATTTTGGCCAGGCCAGAAATGGATTTGGACAGGCGGACGCCTGCCCTCGCCTTATTGTAGATACGCCTCTGCTTGGGACTTTGCCCACATGCTGAGCCTTATTTGCATTGCACTGATACTATTTGTGCACTAATGTCATGACCAGCTCATGCACCTCATTTCTAAACCTCATGTACATAATGTTGGATGCATGTGCTTCTATGTCATTGTGTAAATAAATATGTATTATGTAGATACCTTAAATAAAATAAAAAACACAACTTAATCCCTGTTCAAAGATGGCCAATGTACAAAACTCAACGCTTTCCATTGCAACATAACCAACACAGGGTTGGCGCCCGAGGACGATTCTACAAATGCCATCTAAATCCTGACAGTTTTCTGAAAACCCCTATGTTTCCATGTCAGTCATTCTCAAACATTTTCATGTCAAGGACTCGCAAAAATATGTGTAATTGGCCGCCGACCCCCATCTGAAAATATGATGTTCCAGGGACCCCCCCAGAAGCAAAGATTTGAATTGAAAATGTTCACTCTGAAAGAATATAAGATTTGCGCCACATTTTCACGATTTAAAAAAAATAGCAGACTTACAGTATAAGCTCGTATATATATCTATTTTTCAACAGCTAAAGCATAACGTAATGCTTAAAACACCAAAAGGGGTTCCCGTCCGGCCGGGGAAAGGCCGGACTCCTCATGCATAGAAGGAAGCATGAGGTCAGTCCGCTGCCCTTCCCAGGTTGGCAGAGGAAGTGTAGCGCCCAGGATTACATTAGATAATTGACACTGGGTGGAAAAAATGGGTTGCAAAATCTTGGGATAAAAAGTTAAATAAAAAATAATGACATACTGTATAATATTGGCCAATATATATGAGTTGATGGCTGTAATAATGAGTTGCACTGGCATGATCATGTTGATTGTTTTGCTACAGGAGAATGCCCTTTGTGCCCTGATGAAGTTTGCTGGTGCAGTCGGCCAGCACCCCCTTGAGGACCTGGACTGGAGCGAACATTACAGCTTCCCAAGGGAACTTATTCAGGTAGGATTCTTTATCCGCTATTGTGTTGTAAGTACAGTACTTTGAGATTTGAGTCGAATGTGAAGTGCAATGTAAATAAAATCATGGGTCCGTGATGCCAATCCTGATTTGAGAGTCCAAGACTACCAATGTTTTGACCGAGATTTGGTATAAAAGAAAATAATCTTTTTATTTATTTTTATAAACCTTAAATAAACACGTAAATGGAACTTAATTCCAAAAACTGCTGATCTACAAGCACACATAGCCACTTTCGGGACCCTCGGTTACCGTTTCTGTATTTTGGACGGCGTTACCTTTAGGGTCCCTTACAAGTTAATCCACTCTCCAATAGACGCAGCTTTACCCACTGTCTGTTCACGGAGACCCGCGCGGTCGCTTGAGTGTTGGTGAGATGTTTCAACGATGCATAGAGCTGCAGTATAGGAGACTGCGGAAACGTGTGCGAAGCGGCGTTAATCGGCGTTGCGTTAAGTATTTTTAATCTTTTTTTAGTTGAAGTTTTGGCTTCTCTGAAATTCTCTCCTCCTCACTTCCCATGTCCCGCCTCCCGCACCGCGACTGGGCTAGCTGCACGTCTTAGTTACTGCCTCTGATTGGCCAACCGCATATACATGCTGTTGTGTTGTGGGTCTATTTAATAACTCCTGTTATGGCCCGATCTTAGCTTTGGTTCATTTTAAAAATGAGAAGAGGACATGTTTCCTCTTTAAAACTGTTTCTAAAATGTCTGAGCCCAGATACAGCAACGTGCAGCTAGCCAGTCGCGGTGTTGGGACTTGGGAGTAAAAATTAAGGTGCCAAGCCAAAATGGATTAGAGGTGCATTGATTCTATTCTTGCACCAGCTGTTCTGCTCCAGCACTGCTGTTTTACAAAAACCTGTGTTGCTGCAGGTTTTAGGTTGGACATACTATTGGTCCGACAACGACAACCTACCTCAAACCCTAACCTAACCATAACCGCAAGCACGGAGCAGCACAAGTTTGCCAACCTTAAAGCATGTTCGCCGACCTTAATCCTGTCGCCAACCTAAACGCATGTTCGCCGACCTTAATCCGGTCACCAACCTTAACGCATGTTGGCCAACCTTAATCCGGTCGCCAACCTAAACGCATGTTCGCCAACCTTTATCCGGTCGCCTACCTTAACGCATGTTGGCCAACCTTTATCCGGTCGACAACCTTATCGCATGTTGGCCGACCTTAATCCGATCGATTTCCGCATGTCGGTCCTATGGAAAAGCAACCTGTGTGACCTGATGTGATGAAGAGGATTCTGAAATTGTCATACTAGACAGTCACATTCCTATTGCTCTGGCCTTATTATTCTGAGAATTGTAAACAGATTTTGTTAAATATGATACTGTAGCAGGACAAATTAATACATTATACTGTGGCGGACTGCACAGTCCAGGTAATTAATGAGAGTAATTTCATGCAAATGCCAAATACTGAATATCAGACATCTGTAATTGCCTACACTAAAAGGATTCTTGAACTTGTCTATTTCAGCATCTTACGTAAGATATTCACTGTAGCATCTGATATACTTCTGATCTATTTCATTGCCAGGCTGTGGTTGAGAGACTGCTGTCAAAAACGGAGGACAACTCCTTGCTCATCTCCAGGTATCAAGAGTTCCTGGAAATGGAAGATGTACGCTATTATGTGATGAGCTCTCTCCGTGAGAATATAGCCCTGGTCATGGACAAAAACAAAGGGGTGAGTGAGTGGTACCCTTCCAGGGCAGTGGAATTTCATCTCTTTGTATGCATCATGCAACAAACGCCATATGAAATCATATCCTATGTAATTTATAAGTTATTCCAAAGATTTGTCTCAGTCAAGTAGGGCGGCTGTGGCTCAGGAGGTAGAGCAGGTCGTCCAATGATCCATGGGTCGGCGGTTCGAATCCCGGCTCCTCCTGTCCACATGTCGAAGTGTCCTTGGGCAAACCCTACATTGCCTCCAAAGAGTTGGTCGGTGTGAGCTCGCCACCGTCGGTGTGTGAATGTGGGAAGTGACTATTCGCCACTTCACCTCCCAATGTATGAATGAATGGACCATTGTAAAGCGCTTTGAGCACTTGGCAGTTTTACTGTACAATAAATTAATGTTGTTGTACTTCCTCAAGAGGGACCCATGTACAACCCAGATTCGGCACAAACAAGGGACTAAATTATTTTCGCTCCTATGCCACCAAAATGTGGAAGGCCCTACCAACAGTCATTAAGACATGCAAATCCCTTGACTCCTTCAAAACCGCTCTCAAAGGGCACCTACGGACGGCTGCAATTCGAAACTGGCCCCCGTAAAATCTGAATCCCACCACCCACCCCCTTTTCCCCTCACTGTATATGTTTCTTTTCCCTTTTTACCTCCTTTATGATGAATTCCTGTTCTGTTCTTTGGCTATATAGAAGTGTCTATTTGTACGTCTCTAAATGTTTTGATGAATTGAACAAGGTGGACCCTCTTGTAAACAAGTGTAATGCTTTTTTGGGTCGTCCACTCACAGTTAACAGTCTTTGTATTGAGTTTGTGCTTGAAATGTACTGTAATTCTGCAAACTGTTAATAAATATTTCAATCAATCCTTGTTACACCCCAGGCACTGATGCCCATATACCAGAGCAACGTGTTCACCTTAATGTCAAACATCAACATGCCCAGCCAGGAGGCGGAGTTGACAAACTTCTTAGTCAAACAGGAAGGTTAGATCTGTGTGCCATTTTTAAACTATCTAATCTAAAGAAACTTTATCAGTACAGTATATTGTTTCCTAAATATATCACGTATAGCAGAATTAGTAAAATTATTTTGTTTTAAAAGTATTTCATTTGTCATTTTAGCAAAGCACGAAGATTGGAAAGCGGCTAAATTGAATGTAAGTAGTGTTACCTTTCTACCATTTATTTCCTGCATACAACCAAAGCATTATATAATTAAGGTTTTAATCATTTTTCTCATTTTAGGAGCATAAGCGTGCATTTGAGAAGATGTGGCTTGGCTTTCTCAAGTACAAGGTACAAAAAAACAATAGTTTGATTGAACTAATGTCTCCTCTTTATGCAGTAGGCCTACATGTGTAACAAAGTAGTGACCCTAATGCTCAAGTTTCATACTGGGATTTCCCACTTT
Organism: Electrona antarctica; assembly: GCF_951216825.1. Lineage (NCBI taxonomy): Eukaryota > Metazoa > Chordata > Actinopteri > Myctophiformes > Myctophidae > Electrona > Electrona antarctica. Next base: position 12,530,221 of record NC_136797.1, read on the forward strand.
CCCGATTATGATATTGGAACAAAATTGCCCGGGGGTTATTTAATCCATTAAATAAATGTGCCCAGCGATTTATAGCAGCGGAGCACTTTTACCGACGGACCGGATGTTATCCCGGATGTGGCTGTGGCAGCTAAATGTAGCCAAAACACTCTTAACGGCGATCGACAACAACGGGAGGCATGATTAAATCTACCGCTACTAGCGACTGGACAGCGGGGGACTGTGTAACCCCTAAATCTTTTCTTAGAATTGGACGGGATGATTTAGATCGCGAGTTATTAACGTTTTAAGATTCTCGGTCTCGTCTGCTAAACGGGGGGGGGGGGGGGGGGGGGGGCATTTTCGATGACGACGCACTGTTACGCAACATTGAGTATTGCGCAACAGGCGCTCCTAAGGCTGTGGAGCGATGCGATCGGTTTTGATATCATTAATCTCCGTCTTGTTAATCAATCTCCGTCCTGGGCATCAGAGTGTACTAATTAACAGGACGGAGACCTTCGTCTGGAGCCCTTAACACAGCCGACGCGAATCGCGTATCAATACGTTATCAATTAATCAAACGTCGGGTGCGGATCACGTATCAATACGTTTCAATCATTTTTTTATAGCATACTTTCATTCATCTTTTTACCCACCCGGACAATGAAGAACCATCGCCCTATCATTGTTGCTTAGTCCCGCTCACGTGATCAGAAAAAACCCCCCCAAAAAAAAAAACCCCTCCCATCCTGAAAACAGGAGGGCGGGCCGTTTTACGTGTAGAAGCCACTAAGCCAGTCTAAAATGGACGCGCCCATGCGCGCCCATGGAATGATCCAGTCGGTGTGAAAAGAATCAAATTTCACCTAACCTCGCCTCACCAGGCTTTCCTCCAGCTATTGGCTTTCACACAACACTATACTACTCGATTCCCCCCTCCCCTCCTGTTTCTCCTGCAGGAGGAGCCTTGCGAGATGGGGGCTCTGTCCTGGCTGGCTCTGTCTCTCGGAAAAAAACAACCGATCGGCATTGCATTGCGTCTGCAACACACATGGACAGATGCATGTTTCCTTCTTCATACTGTAGCGACCAAACGATCCCCGAGCCTACAATACTACGAACTAACCACAGTATCGAGGGGCCGCCACGACAAGACAGTGTGCCGTTGGTGGATCACGTATCGCCATGCAGAACCGTCATAATCGGAGATCGCTCGGACGTGTGATTGTAACGCTTTTTTATTCATTATAATTGTAGTGATAAGACCGCAATGAACGCATCGGGGACGTAATCGACCCGGGTGTAATGTATAACGAACTTTTCCGCGTCCTAAACCGTGGTGTTGTGATCCGTTGTCGTTGACATCACAGCCGGGGGAATCTTTTTTTTTTCCTCCATCGCCTCCAACCTGCATGCCCAGGCATGTTCTCTTGTTAGTAAATATACTTCACTAGCTTGAAAAACTAAATCAGCTGATGATGACAACGCGTCTCACCGTTATACTATAGTTCTGAACCGAACGGTGGAATGGGACTTTTTATAGCCGTACGGATCAAGACTTTTGCTGCCCAATGTGCCCATGAACCCCCCCCCCCCCAATGTTTTGCGATCAAGACAATGAGGCAATCATCATCATCATCTAAGAAAGCAAAGAGTTATGAAGGTTTATAGTCAGACATTGACAGGCAGATATAACAATAAACACAATAAATATGCTATACATCCTATACACCGAATGAAAGCCCTGAATGTGTACTTTTACGAGGAAAAGAGTAAACATTGATCCCATGTACAGTTTGTCATAAATTGGTTACATTGCACATTGCGCCCACCAGATATAACTGTTACTGCAGAGAAGACATGGACCCGAACTCAATATTCACAAAATAAGGCCTATAGCGACATATAAATACTATATACCGTATGAAACAGAAGACTCTCTGCTTTCATAAGAAAAAAACTTCTACAGTTGCGCGGTGCAACTGTAGAGAACAGTTGCACCGCTCACTTCACAGGGGTGTGATTTTTATTATTACAGTAGAAGTTTACAGACCAAACTGTAAATAAAAGGTTTACATGACTTTCTGTCTCAGTCCGTATATAGCGAGCTGTAGTGAATAAGTACAGAACAGTTGCAACGCTCACTTCACAGGGGTGTGATTTTTATTATTACAGTAGAAGTTTACAGACCAAACTGTAAATAAAAGGTTTACATGACTTTCTGCCTCAGTCCGTATATAGCGAGCTGTATTGAATAAGCAGAGAACAGAATATGGGACAGAGTTGCACCACTCACTTCACATGGGTGTGATTTTTATTATTACTACAGTAGAAGTTTTTTTCTTATGAAAGCAGAGAGTCTTCTGTTTCATACGGTATATAGTATTTATATGTCGCTATAGGCCTTATTTTGTGAATATTGAGGAGTTCACGTCCATGTCTTCTCTGAAGTTATCTGGTGGGCACAAGCTGCATTCAATAACCAATTACTGTCTAACTGTACATGGGATCAATGTTTACTCTTTTCCTCGTAAAAGTACACATTCAGGGCTTTCATTCGGTGTATAGGATGTATAGGATATTTATTGGGTTCAATTTTATATCTGCCTGTCAATGTCTCTGACTTTAAACCATCCATAACTCTGCTCGCTGTTCAAGATAACCACTTCCAGGCAAATGCAGGTGTTGCAAAAAGGTCAATATCTCCAGAATGGAACATGGTAAAATCAAAATGTATTTTTTAAATTGAAGTGGACAAGTTCAGCTTTCTTTTGATGTATGCGTGTGATTCTCGCTATAAGAGAACATTTTGCTGTGGGCCCCCGAACAAGGCCTTTGTGCAATGTTAAACGGTAGCAACATCCAAATAGGCCTGTTGAGATCTTGTAGCAATCAAAGTGTTAAACTGTTAATATGGTCAATTGCCATGAGCTGTTTTTTTTCTCTAATTCGCATATATTCTGTATTTGTGTTTACTGTGTTTTGCTACAGTTGCCAAACAGCATGTACAAAAAGGTTCTTGTGATCCTCCATGACTCCATCCTGCCTCATATGAGCAAGCCCACTCTAATGATTGACTTTTTGACCGCTGCCTACGAAGTCGGTACGTTGTTTTGGTGGTATGAGAGTGAACACTGTTTTGAAGAGTGTTGTTTGGAATGCCTTATACCAGTGGTTCCCAAAGTGGTGTCCGGGGACCCCCAGGGGTCCTTGAGGGAGTTCCAGGGGGTCCCCCACCAAAATGATAGTTTGGACCCTTATGGGTCTGTAAACTCAGAGAGTGTACAAATGGACTCGAAGAGTGTACACTCAGAGTTAAATTTTACAATATAAATTGGGGGTCCCAGAGATGGAAAGGCCATTAAATGGGGGTCCGTAACTAATGCATGTCAAACTGGGGGGTCCTTGTAATTAAACGGGTTGAGAATCACTGCTAGAGCCGTAAAACTCTTCTCTTATGGGGGTCCCTGGCATATCTTTTCAAATGGGGGTCCCGTGGGCTAATTAGTGTCAATTCTTAGGGTCCTTGACATGAAAATATTTGGGAACCACTGCCTCATAGCTATGGGTAGATTTGTCCAGATTAATTGCGTTTGAGTTTTAATTCCATGAAATGCATTATATGATTTATATCATCATTTTGTTTTCTCACTTTACAGGAGGAGCAATTAGTTTGCTGGCGCTCAATGGGCTGTTTGTCCTCATGCATCAGCACAACCTGTGAGTAACTCATACTGTGCTATAGGCCCTCAATGGGCTGTTTGTCCTCATGCATCAGCACAACCTGTGAGTAACTCATACTGTGCTATAGGCCCTCAATGGGCTGTTTGTCCTCATGCATCAGCACAACCTGTGAGTAACTCATACTGTGCTATAGGTGCTCATTGGGCTGTTTGTCCTCATGCATCAGCACAACCGGTGAGTAACTCATACTGTGCTATAGGCGCTCAATGGGCTGTTTGTCCTCATGCATCAGCACAACCTGTGAGTAACTCATACTGGGCTATAGGCGCTCAATGGGCTGTTTGTCCTCATGCATCAGCACAACCTGTGAGTAACTCGTACTGTGCTATAGGCGCTCAATGGGCTGTTTGTCCTCATGCATCAGCACAACCTGTGAGTAACTCATACTGTGCTATAGAGCGTCGCAGTCCCGCCCCCTACCCTGGACCAGGAAATGATTCTCCGTTCATTTTCCTCATAGACATTTCAGAAAGTATTTATTTAAAGACGTTTACGCCGTGGACAAAGCCAACTCGAGTCGTGACAAATCATGACAACAAACACAGTCCCGCCCATGGTAGGGGCGGGACTGCGACGCTCTATAGGAGGCCCAATAATATATATAGGCTATAAATGTGTTAAAATTCTTGGACATATATCGTTGAAATGGCAACTTAGTATTATATATACTACCATAGGATATGTAGGATATGTAGGATATGTATCCCTCAAACACGAACGCAATGACAACACAAGAGACGGTCGCGGCCACACAGCCAACTCAAGGTATGGCCACTGAGCCAACTTGGGGACCCAACGCAAGGACAACACAAGAGATGGTCACGGCCACACAGCCAACTCAAGGTACGGCCACGGAGCCGACTTGGGGACCCAACGCAGCTCCTCCAAGGAAAACAAACAATTTAACGGAGCTGAACGTGAATCCCCCCCCCCGCCCCCCCCTTTTTTTCCCCTCACTGTATATTTTTCTTTTCCCTTTTTACCTCCTTTTTGATGAATTCTTTTTTGATGAATTCCTGTTCTGTCTATAGAAGTGTCTATTTGTACGTCTCTAAATGTTTTGATGATTTGAACATGGTGGACCCTGTTGGAAACAAGTGTAATGCTTAATTGGGTCGTCCACTCACAGTTAACAGCCTTTGTATTGAGTTTGTGCTTGAAATGTACTGTAATTCTGCAAACTGTTAATAAATTCTTCAATCAATCAATCAAACCTTGCCTAGGGCAAGGTACATATCCTATGGTAGTATATATATGGTCCATAGCTCTAATGCGTTTCATTTAGAGCTATGTTACTCTCGACTTCCGGGGCTCGCATGAATGCAGACCAGCCTCTCGTCTTTAGCGTAAATAAAAAGAACGTTTTTGCTACTCACCAAAACAAAGGTGGGTTGTGTCACCACACGTATACACAGCCAGAAAGGGATTTGTTTTTTCACCGGAGGAAAAATATTCTCTATGAGGCAATTCTCAATATCGGTAGAGGGTGCAGTGGAGTAACTAAAAGTATTTTTTTTCTGGTTTAAACAAAATCCCCTTTTTGGCCAAAAAGTACCGTTTATACGTGTGGTGGGGAGCTCAGAGTGCTTCCACTAAGGAAAGTAGGCTTTCTAATGACACAACCCGCCTTTGTTTTGGTGAGTAGCAAAAACGTTCTTTTTAAGAGCTACCCCTGCCCATACAAGTTGTATTTGGATGGTTGGATGTTTTTTTTTAAATTTTATTTATTTTTATTTTGATGTGGAAACATTTATCATAGTCATGTATCATCATCATTTATAATAATGAGAACGAGTACAAAAAAACGTTTACAGTTTGATGTATCACCAGAAACAATGACCCCTGTTTGTGTCTGCAGTGACTATCCAGATTTCTACCAGAAACTCTACAATCTGCTGGAGCCTTCTGTTTTACATGTGAAGTACAGAGCGCGCTTCTTCCACCTAGCCAACCTCTTCCTCTCCTCAAGGTAAGGTGTTTAACCCATTTAGACCTGGGACAGATTCTACAAAATGTCTTCTAAATCCTGACGGTTTTCTGAAAAAACCCATGTTTCTATGGTCAGTGGTTCTCAAACATTTTCATGTCAAGGACCCCCAAAAATATATGTAATTGGCCGCCGACCCCCATCTGAAAATATGTTGTTCCAGGGACCCCCCCCCCCCCCCCCCCCCCAGAAGCAAAGATTTGAGTTAAAAACGTTCACTCTGAAAGAATATATACCGGTATTCAAAGAGTTGTGACCACATTTTCACAATTGTGCCGCGCTATGAACTTGTAAATTGGAAAATTTTCCACACCCACGTTATGAAAGTATGGTTAACCCATTTTTGGACTAAAAACGCCTTCTAAATCCTGACATAAGTTTTCTGAAAAACTTAAAATATTTATATAGCAGCATACATTTGAATACTGTACAGAACAGCAAAAGGGGATCCCGTCCAGAAGGGTAGGCTTACAAAAAGGGGTTCCCGCCTATGTGTTAAAAAAAGAAGTGTGGTTGGGGAATTGCATTCTACAAAATATTTCATGAATTTGTTTTTCAATGATTTGTTTGGGACAATAATCAAATATTTTTGTGACTGTTTAATCTGTGGCTGTGTGTGCGTGTGTGTGTGTGGCACTGTGTGTGTGCGATCCTCCAGCCATTTGCCAGTGTATCTGGTGGCAGCATTTGCCAAGCGCCTGGCCCGCCTGGCGCTCACAGCGCCCCCTACAGGCCTCCTGATGGTGTTGCCGTTCATCAACAACCTGATCCGTCGCCACCCGTCGTGTAGAGTTCTCATTCACCGGCCCAGCGCTTCAGATGGTGAGTTCTCACGGACCTTTAAAATTGGCTCGAACACCAAGGACCATAACATAATAAGGACACAAAGTCGAACCGCAGAGCGACGCGTTGAAGAGCTTGTAGATCGGCTATTTTCAGCATGCAACCAAGTGTAAAATGACTTGTACTGTATCTCTTGTCCACTAGTCCCTATCTAGTTTTAGTCATCATAGCTTAGTTTTCGTCAGTGAAAAAAAGGTAGTCAACGAACATTTTTCGTCTTAGTTTTGGTCGACGAAAACAACACTGCCATACATGCACAAACCAAACGGATCAACACGTTTTTAACCTGTCATAATGTATGCTTGACAGAGCCTTGTGAAGACCCATATCTGATGAACGAGGAGGATCCTGCCCAGAGCCGTGCCTTGGAGAGCAGTCTTTGGGAACTTAAGGTGCGTTGTTTTTGGGTTATGATACTCTGTCTGCAGTACACGTCAAGGGACACTTCACCCTTTTGATGTTTAGAACTAGAACACTTTCCTGGGTGTCTTTATGTGTGTAATATATGGTTTTAGATTTTTAGCAGCGAGCCCAGTGTCTCTGAGCACAGTACTTTAGATTCCATGCGTGGACAGAAGAAGCTGTGTTTTGCGTCATTTCTGTTTTTTTAGACAGCAGGTGGATGGAAATGAAGCTCCACCCACGCGGGACCCCTTTTGGTGTTTTAAAGCATTATGTTATGCTTTAGCTATTGAAAAATAGCAGATCTACAAGCTCATAGCGCGGCACTCGGTGCCGCGCTATGAGCTTGTAGATCTGCTATTTTTGAAAAATCGTGAAAATGTGCCTCAAATCTTTGAATATATATTATTACAGAGTGAACATTTTAACTCAAATCTGGGTAGGTCCCTGGAACAACATATTTTCAGATGGGGGTGGAGGCATATAACATATCGTTTTTGGAGTCCTTGACATGAAATCTTGGGCACCACTGATACAGAAACATAAGGTTCTTCAGAAAACTGTCAGGATTTTGAAGACATTTTTTTAATTTCGATGTCGTCCTAAATGGGTTAACCATTGAGAAGGATTGGAAACGCATCAAAGCCTTATCGCATTTATCATTGAACTTCTTCTCTCGGGTTTTCCAACCTTGTTCCAGAGCCTGCAGAAGCATTATCACCCAGACGTGGCCAAGGCTGCCATGGCCATCAACACACCCCTGTCGACACTCGAGGACGACATCGACGAGCTGCTGGAGCTGACAAACTACGAGGTGAGCCAGTGTTGTTTTTGGCCAAGCTAATTTTGGTTTTAGTTTTAGTCGCAGTTCTCTTGAATAGTTTTCCATTTAGTTTTGGTCACATTTTAGTCACCTGGAATGTCTTGGTGTTCGTCTAGTTTCAGTCGACTAAATGTCATAAGATTTTAGTCAACTAAATCTACAGTTGATTTAGTCGACTAAATTGTATTTTGGCGCGCCTCGATGCCGTCGTAATGACTGTTTTTTACGCATGCTGAAAATAGCCGATCTACAAGCTCACGACGCATCGTGCCGCTGCATTGGGAATGATTTCCTGGGCCTGGCGTCATGAAAGGGCGACTCTCTATTGGCTGAGACGTTTAGTCGGTCTATCACTACAGCGATAAATGGTATTTTTTCATCTTCTGGGTGGATTGTGTTTTGTTTTTTGTGTGTGTGTGTGTGTGTGTGTGTGTGTCCGCAGCTGATGGAACGCGACCTAAAGCAGAATGACCCCAAGGACGGCGTGGTGCCGCTGGAGTTTGAGCCTGCCACTCACTTACTGCAGGGCGGAGGGGGAGGAGGAGGAGCGGTGCTGGGCCAGCACTTTGGACTGCTAGCATAGCCCATTCCGTGGCGGGAACCCCCCCCCTTTTTGGTGTTTTTAAAGCATTATGTTATGCTTTAGCTGTTGGAAAAATAGCAGATCTACAAGTTCATCAGATTGCATCCACAGTCCATTATCATTTATTATCAATCACTTTACCCCCTTTTTTTTACTTTGTTTTTGATTAATGTCATCTTATTAATAAAACGGTATAGAAAACAATTGCTAGATGGAATTGACTGATTCAATTTGTCACCATTACCAAAACCTAACTACAATGTCCTGAGTGTAGCTTAATTATTAGCCACCATGATTTTCAGAATTATATATTTGTTGTAGGAACACCTTTTGGTGTTTTAAAGCATTATGTTATACTTTAGCTATTGAAAAATAGAAGATCTACAAGCTCATAGGTACGATCTTGTAGGTCTGCTATTTTTGAAAAATCGCGAAAATGTGCTGCAAATCTTTGAATATATATTCTTTCAGAGCGAACGTTTGTAACTCATATCTTTGCTTCTGGGGGGGTCCCTGGAACAACATATTTTCAGATGGGGGTCGGCGGCCAATTACAGATACATCTGGGGGTCCTTGACATGGAAAAGGTTGAGCACCACTGACATAGGCTTTTCAGAAAACTGTCAGGATTTAGAAGGCATTTGTAGAATCGTCCTCAGGTCTAAATGAGTTAAACACAAATATTCTCTTCTGGGCGTCCCTTGTACAACACATTTTCAGATGGTGGTCCACGGCCATCACCTTTTTTGGCAGGAAAAAGTTTGAGATCCACTGGTGTAGAACGGAGTCCCACTCCCAGGTAGGGATGCACCCAGACATCAGCCATTATATCGGCATCGACCGGCAACATATCGGACCGATATATACATATTTTATAATTTATGTATGAATGTGAAGAGTGCTATTTTAATAAAAGGACAGCCCCTGAGATCATGCGTGCAAACATGAATCAGAACGGCAAAAATCCAGCTGTGCTTGATTTTGATCCAATAGCTATGTATATTGTCATGATCAGTGTTCATTTGAATAAAATTCCATTTAGTTTTAGTCATTTGACATGACTCTTGTTTCAGTCGACTTGATTCTAGTTTTATTTTTTTTAAATATATTTATTTTGGCATGGCTTTGATGGCATCGCAATGCTGGATTTATGCCGAAAATAGCGGTCTATGTACGTACTCTACAAGCTCACAATGTGCGGCTATTTTGGAAGCGTGACAAATATAAAATGACTCGTCTTTCTAGTTCTACTGGATCTCTTCTCCACTATCGTCCGTCCCCTAATATTTTACTGTAGTTTTTTAAAAAAATTTAACAAAATTGTCATAGTTTTGGTCATTGCAGCTTAATTTTTATCTAGTTTTCGTCATTGAAAAAAAGGTAATCGTTGAAAATGTTTCCATCCATAAAACAAAAACGTATATTTACACTGCAGTCCACATTCTGCTCTGTTTAAGCATGCCATATGGTCACCCAGCAGCAGGCTGACCTGCTGGGCATAAAGCCTGCTTCATACTTCATCACATACATGGTGCCGCGCGGCAAGAACAGCGGAGCTACAAGCCCACAGGGCAATGTGCTTGAGGTCTCGTGCGGTTTTGTAGGTCTACTTATTGTCGATGTGTGTGTGCGACACCGTCGTGCTATGGGGCATAAATTGGGCGCGCTTCTACAACGAGAAAACCTTTCTGAATCGTTTTCCTTTCGAGTTGAGTGCTGCAAAGGAGCAACTGTATTGTCAGGAAAAATGCCAGGCACAAACTGGAATATAAAATATATTTGGATACAGGGAAACACAACATTGTGCGTCATACCCACGGTGTGCGTGCACACACATTTTCTCATTTGGACCCGTCATGGAAACTACTGATTCTGAAGCGGTGTCTTGGGAGATGCCGCACATTCACACACCCACAAACGCACCACTACAGAACTCTGGAATACACATGAAGATCAGCACATTTGTTTTTGAATCCTATACAAAGTGCCTTTTACAGATCACAAGAGCAGCGTATGGCACTGCGGCCGTGGCCAGCCAGGCTATATTTAAAGGTGAGAAACCTACAAAACGAAGGTACAATGACGTGAAGACGAGGGGAGCTGACGATACTTAATTAAATGGGTAAGAAGAACAAAATAATTCCTTCCAAATCCTAACCTAATTTTTTTGAAATGTACATGATTTATTGTATTTATAGTAAGGGGTACTAACATCATCAGAGATGTGTTTTTTTTTGTGACTTCTCAGTCGGTTGTCATGGATACACCATGATGTCCAGAGCGAGTTTAAAAGTTCCATGAACTCTTTATAAAGCTGACTTGATATAGATACATATCCCAAGGCCATGGGGTATCTATCTTCTACAGTGAAAGTATTATAAATCTGCTTGCCCAAGTCATTTTGAGCTTGAGGACGGACCTGTTCAGAGATTGAACATTATTAATTTGTTGAAATGAATGTACTGATCAACGAGGTGAAAGAAATGTCACTCACACGCAGAAGAATTTCCATGCATCATTTTGTGAAATGATGCAAAACGATGTAACATGAAAGGAGGTTCTGCACACTTGGATCAACGCAGCTTTCAAACCACTACGATGCGTTGTGTGAGCTTGTCCATCGGCTATTTTCAGCCAAAGCTTTCCCTACAAAACAGAAAATATACTTGTACAGGCCTAGAGCCCTGAGGGACTCCGGTAAAACACAAGTGGCTAATAAAAAAAAAGCCAAGCTTTCAGTCTGGAGATCTTCATCAGGGCAAAGCTTTCGGTCAATCAACCTTTGAACGAGGGTCGCCTGATCCAAATGCTTTTGGCTTTTATTAAAGAAGCTTCTACTGATCCAAGTGTGCAGAAACTGCTTATTGTCTCCGTCAGGCCAATTAAGGCATGGCCGAGACTATGTTTTCACTTTTCATATTCCATCCTGATTGGCTAAGAATGGCTTCTAAAGTTCACAGGAGTGGCCCTAGCGGAGACCTGTGCTCAGAGGAGCACATTTATCTAGTTCCATATAGTGTTTTTGGCAGATTTAGATTTTAGTTTAAGTCATAGTCTCTTGAATAGTTTTCATTTAGTCACACATTTTTAGTCACCTGGAATGTTTTAGTGTTAGTCTAGATTTAGTCGACTAAATCTACAGTTGAGAATTTTTCACATCTGCTCTTTATAGCGCCACCAGGAGGCCGACGTATGTAAAACACATTTTCTAATATTACTCCTTCAGATTTTATCCAAATTTTACGCAAATCGGTACACATGCTCTTCATAGTCATGTGATCAAGACGGGTTTGTTTGATTTCTCATAATCCACCCTCATTGGCTACGATTGGCTTCTAAACTTTTCAGAAGTAGCCCTCTTTGTACCCGTTTTGTACAAATCGCCACAACTACTCAACGCAGCGTCCGATTGTGGTGAAACTGTGCATGCATATTCCCACTTGGCTTTGGAAGAAATGCCACTTGACAGTTTTCAAATCAGCCTCATGTTGGCGCTACAACAGGCCAAGCCGCATCACACACACACACACAAGTTTATATTGCTCCTAAACATTATGCCAAACATCACACACACTCCTATCCTCCTGGTGGAGATCTGTGCCCAGAAGGGCACTTTTTCTAGTTTGCACTCCGTCCGTCCGTCCGTCCGTGTGTCTGTGTGTCCGTGTGTGTGTGTCCGTCCTTCCGTCTATGAACAGCTAATCTCCGGCACCGTTAACCCGGTTGATGCCAAATTTTGCACACACTCCCTGGATGCCAACGATGAACCTCTGCCCCAAAATTTCCAGAACGGCCTGTTATAGCGCCACCAGGAGGCCGCTTTGTGCAAAACAAGTTTTTGGACAGTACACCTACAGATTTTGTCCAAACATCACGCAAATTGGTACACAGTCTCTCTAGAGCCATTCAACGATACGGGTCTTTCAGATTTCTCAGACTCCATCCTGATTGGCTAAGATTGGCTTCCAAAGTTCGCAGGAGTGCTCAGTTTCAAACAAAATGCTGCAAATCATGAACACATCGTGTGATTTCCGTGAAATTGTGCACGCACATTCCCACTAGGCTGAGGAGGAAATGCCACATGAACATTTTCAACTCAGCCTCATGGTGGCGCTATAACTGGCCGAAAAGTGTTTTTACCTCTAACTGCATGGATCTGTGGATAACTTTGTATGCCAACTCCCGGCCACCAGGAGGCCGACATATGTAAAACACATTTTCTAATATTACTCCTTCAGATTTTATCCAAATTTCACGCAAATCGGTACACATGCTCTTCATAGTCATGTGATCATTGATCAAGACGGGTTTGTTTGATTTCTCATAATCCACCCTCATTGGCTACGATTGGCTTCTAAACTTTTCAGGAGTAGCCCGCTTTGTACGCATTTTGTACAAATCGCAGTGTCCGATTGTGGTGAAACTGTGCATGCATATTCCCACTAGGCTTTGGAAGAAATGCCACTTGACAGTTTTCAAATCAGCCTCATGGTGGCGCTACAACAGGCCAAGCCCCACACACACACACACACACACACACACACACACACACACACACACACACACACACACACACACACACACACACACACACACACACACACACACACACACACACACACACACACACACACACACACACACACACACACACACACACACACACACACACACACACACACACACACACACACACACACACACACACCTCCTAAACATTTTGCCAAACATCACACACAGTCCTATGCTCCTGGTGGAGACCTGTGCCCAGAAGGGCACTTTTTGTAGTTAGTTAATCATTTCGACCGGGTTGTTTTTTTCCGACCAATGACAAAGCTTCTAGGAACATCTTTGAATGCAGATTGTGGGCCCTAGATGTGTCACAGAGACTACAACTTTTGGGGGGAGTTTTACTCATTGCTTGCTGTCTGAATCATAGATATTCAAAAAATCACACCCGTGTGAACTGAGTGACCATAGCAACCATGCTCATATTTTGGTACGAACAGACAGACAGACAAACAGACAGACAGACACGTAAACTAACAAAGCCAGTTGTAGGAGTGGTTTACACCACTTGTTACACACCTGGCCTAGGGGAGCCAAGTATACAACAAAAAACAGGGGAGACGCAGTATTCAAAAACAATATTAATTTATTAAGTAATCAAAAATAAGGAATTAAATCAAATCAAACCAAATCAGGATCAAACAGATGAGGCGTGGAAATCAGTAGTCAGTAGTGTAGTGCGTGTATGAATGAGTGGAAGGTATGAGTGCATGTTGAATGTATTAACAAAGGTGTTGGAGAAGGTGCATAGTGGGAGAAGTGCAAGAGAGCACTGAACACAACAGAGCTGAGAACAGAACTGAGGAAGGGACTGGGGAGACAGGCTTTTATACAGGGCGTCGGCACCGGGCCCAGGTGCCGCCGCTTGACTGATTAGCATGACATCACAGCTCTGCTCCCCAATCCACTGCAAGATAATGGAGAACAGAAATTAGAGTAAGGAAAGCAAATGACCTACAGAAACCAAAGTGAACTATAACTATAATATATATAAAGCTACACCAGACCACCTAATATAATTACCATACTACCATAATACCATACACCCTAATATATAGTACAATACAGGGGGCCGTCACACCCCCCCCCATAAAGACGGGGTCCCAAGGGGATCACCGGACCACTATTTACATAAACATCCTATCTACCATACTGAACCTCTACTCCAAAGGCCACCATCACCCTGTCACAGGCTTCCACCCCAGCAACCGAATTCAATGAAGCATTTTTAAGAGGTGAAAGACAGCGGCACGAGGAGGACCACTGGAGACGAGTAGGACTAGGACCTCAGTCATGAGGAGCCCGTGACAACGCATCGGCCACCACGTTCTCCGTCCCTTTAACATGACGAATGTCCAAGGCATAGGATTGCAGGAACAGTGACCAACGAATCAACCTCTGGTTTGGACACTGTAGAGAGTTGAGGAAAGTCAAAGGGTTATGGTCTGTATAAATGACAACAGGGGTACTACCACCTACATAAACGTCAAAGTGTTGTAAAGCTAAAATCAAAGCCAATCCCTCTTTTTCAATGACTGAGTAGTTTAGCTGGTAAGAGTTGAATTTCTTGGAATAGAAGCTAACAGGCTTATCTATTCCTAGATTGTCCTCCTGCATGAGTACGGCCCCCGCACCCACATGACTGGCATCCGTGAAGATCGTAAACGGTCTGTCAAAGCGTGGAGCCGACAAAACAGGAGCGGTACACAAGAGTGCTTTAGCCTGCCCAAATGCTTCCTGGCAAGTAGGTGACCAGTCAAACTGTACCTTAGACTTCAGTAGGTTAGTAAGAGGCGCCACAACAGTTGAAAAGTTCCTACAAAAACTACGATAATAACCTATTAGACCCAGAAAGCGCATAAGCTCTTTCTTCGTGGTTGGAACCGGATACTGCTCAACAGCTTGCACTTTAGCCTCAACTGGACGGACTTGGCCCTGCCCAACCACCCGACCCAGGTAGGTTACAGTCGCCTTTGCGAACTCACACTTTGCAAGATTGACCGTGAGCCTTGCCTCCCTCAGGCGACTGAACAGCTCCCGAATGCGCTCCAAATGAACTTCCCAGGTGTCTGAATAGATTACCACGTCATCGAGATATACTGCACACCCTGGCATGTCCCAAATCACTTGATTCATAAGGCGCTGAAAGGTAGCAGGCGCATTACGCAATCCGAACGGCATGACCTTGTAAGAATAAAGACCATTAGGTGTTATAAAGGCGGCTATCTCACGAGCTCTCGCTGACAAAGGCACCTGCCAGTAACCCTTCAGTAAATCAAATTTACTCACGAACTTAGCGGAGCCCACCTGATCAATGCAATCTTCCATTCTAGGAAGTGGGAAAGAATCGGGTTTAGTGACATTGTTCACTTTACGAAAATCCGAACAAAAACGAAAAGTACGGTCTGGTTTAGGAACCAATATACAAGGTGAGGACCAACTAGACGCACACGGTTCCGCAATACCGTTTGTCAACATGTAGTCAACCTCGGCTTCCAAATATTGACGCTTGTCTGCATTAACCCTGTAGAATCTCTGTTTTATTGGCTTTGCATCACCAATGTCAATGTCGTGTTCAATTAAATGAGTACAAGTCGGTGTATCACCAAATAGGCTTGGAAACTCTCGGATTACCTCTGCAAGTTCCTCCCGGCCGGTCGCAGGCAAATGAGCCAACATTGTATCAAGACACGCAAGCGATTCTGAATTTTTCAGTCGACCGTGCACCAACGCTGGATCCGGTGTACCCAAACCATCTTCCTCTACCTCCCGACTAGGAGACAACACCGGAACTGCCATGCAAACTGCATGAGCCAAGCCAACCTCTGGCTGCACACACAACACTGGTGTTTCAGAAGTGCGTGCATAGTACGGCTTAAGCAAGTTCACATGGCAAAGCTGGTTTGGCTTCCTACGTTTAGGCGTTGAAATAATGTAGTTTAGCTCTGAGACCTTTTTTACCACAGTGTGTGGACCAGAAAATTTTGCCTGAAAAGGTGAAGTGACAATGGGGAGCAGGGCTAGCACCTGGTCTCCCGGAGTAAACACCCGGCGCTCGGTTTTAAGATCAAACAACTGTTTCATTTTACCCTGAACTGATGCTAAGTTTTCTTTAGCCATCACCCCAGCTGTGTACAGCCGATGACGAAAACCATTAACATAGTCAATCAAATTTTTGGGAGGCTGTGCCTCTATCCAATCTCCAGACAGTGCTGCCAATGGGCCTCTCACTGTATGAGCAAAGACCAGCTCGTTTGGACTGAACCCTGTGCTCTCTTGTGTTACCTCTCTAGTAGCTAGCATCAGCCACGGCAGACCCTCTTCCCAGTCTTTACCCATCTCAGTGCAGTATGCGCGCAGGATAGCTTTTAACGTTTGGTGAAAACGCTCCAAGGCCCCCTGACTCTGAGCGTGGTATGCAGAGCTCTGATTGTGGCGCACACGCAACTGTTTCAGGACCTGAGAAAACATATGCGAACAGAAGTTCGAACCTTTGTCAGACTGAATGACCTGAGGAACGCCGAAAATAGAGATAAACTGAGACAGAGCACGCACAACTGACCGAGTTGTAATGGTGCGGAGAGGATAAGCGGCAGGGTAGCGAGTTGCCTGGCACATTATCGTTAACAAATAAACTGCTCCCGACCTTGAGGGCGGTAGAGGACCAACACAGTCTATGATTAGATGTTCAAAAGGCTGGCTTATGGCCGGAATGGGGTACAATGGAGCTGGTTTCAACTTCTGATTAGGCTTGTCAGTTAACTGGCATGTATGACACGTTTTAATGAATGTTGCCACATCCCTCTTCATACGAGGCCAAAAGAAATGCCTAAGCAGCCTGTCATAAGTCTTTCTCACACCCGCATGTCCAGATTCATTGTGTGCCACCTTTAACACTGACTGGCGGAGTTTCTCTGGCAACACAATTTGAAACACAGGTTCACCCACAAACCTTCCATTATGTGGCAGCCATTTTCTCACCAACAAGGAATTCTGCAGAAAATACCCACAAGCACTGTCAAGAATCTCATCCTCTGGTCGCACCAGCGGCACCAGCTCCTTCAGAGACGGGTCCGCCTGCTGCTCTGCCACCAGATCTGAACGTGTTATGGACAGTGGAAAATCAGCAAGAGGTATTGCAAACTTGTCAGACACTTTAGACTTAACTGATTCTTGTGACTCAGAGTTCCCCTTTAACTTAGCCATTGCACGTGTCACCGCACATGCTGAGAAAACCTCTGGAAAGTCACGTTCACTTTTATCCATCCCCCCAGTTAACAAAGGAACAGACGTCACCACTGCCGGTGGAGGAACCGTTGCCCACACCCGAGCACCAACCAGGTCGTTCCCCAGGATCACAGTCACCCCTGGGATCGGCAGCGCTGGGCGCACAGCAAGCTTCGCTTCCCCCTGGAATAATTCACATTTGAGGAAAACATTATGCAAGGGAACCCACAGAATATTCATATCTATGCCACGGATAGGCACCTTGTTACCCGTGTCAGAATCCTGAGTTAAAGGGAGAACCCCAGCCTGAATAAATGAGTCAAAAGCACCCGTGTCCCTCAAAATAGTTACTGGCACTTCTTTCCCATTTTGCAGCAAAGCCACAGAGCCTTTCATGATGAACGGGCGGTAAGAATCCAGTGCTGCAACTGACGTATCCTTATTTGTGCCGCAATTAGGTGTAGCACAAGTGGACACCGGACGTGGAGCACCAGCCCCTTTTGGTTGCGAATGTCCTGCAAAATTTTGAGTCCTGGGGTTTCCATTTAACTTAAAACACTCAGACTTCCAATGGCCCCGTTTATGACAGTAATTGCAAACCTTGTCTGGCTCACGCAAATTACCACTGCCATTAGAATGACTTTTAGCTTCAGCAGGAAGAGGTTTATCTGATCGGCCACGAGACTCACTAGCAGTGTTGCCACCGCCCGCTTTAAACTCGCCACGGTGCGTCAAGACAAAATCATCAGCGAGCGCCGCCGCATCTGTTGCGTTGCGCGCTTTCTGCTCGTTGATATACGTAGCCACTCGAGGTGGAACGGAGTTTTTGAACTGCTCCAAGATCATTAGATCACATAGCTCATCGAAATCAGTTACCTCCGAGGCGTTATACCAGCGCGTAAAACTCGTAGTCAGATCACGTGCGAATTCTAGATGACTCTGCTTGTCATGTTTCTTCCAATACCTAAAACGCTGGCGATACGCCTCGGGTACGAGCTCGAACGACTTCAGCACCGTTGCCTTGACACGAGCATAATCTTGGCTGTCAGCCACGCTCATTGCCGAATAAACCTCTTGCGCCCTGCCAGTCAAAACGCACTGCAACAACAATGTGCGCGCAGAGTCAGGCCATCTACGCACGTCGGCCATACGCTCAAACATGGCAAAAAATGCCTCTGGATCACGTTCATTAAACTTTGGAACCAAACGTAAATTACCACCTATATCGAAACCCCCTGTGGACTCAGCAGGTTCTGTGGTGGACACTTGTGCAGCAACTGAAATTTTACCGTCCCTTATCAGGTCAAGCCTGTTTTGCTCTACTTGCCATTTAGTTTGTTCAGACTCATGTTTCATTTTTTCAATCACATATTGCGCATCTAACCTCGCTCTTTCCTGGTCAGCGGCGTCAGTCATAATTTTAGCCTGCAACATCATCAACTCTTTTTGTTGTTCAAAAGTTAAACCTGTCCCTGACATCATTACTGTAGGCACCTCCGATGCGGCGTTGAACGGAGGAGGAGACACCTCTGGCTCTGCAAACTCCTTCTTAAACAAATGGTGCCTCAAAACCACTGCTATGGATTCCTTTGTCTTCTTATCATTTGAATCAAGTTTAATCTTATAGTGGTCTGCTATTTTAATTAGTTGGTCTTTGGTGCATTGCATTAACAGGTCCTCAGATGGACCGGCGATAAATGCCTCTAAAGTTACCATCCTGGCTGTGCGCGCTTAAAGCTCCCAGCTGGTAGAGAAAAAAAAAAAATACAAAAATACAAGTGCCCCTCTAGCCTATATAATCCCCAAGCTAACTCCACCCGTCTTCATGCCGGTTTGCGGAGGGTACTTATGCACTGAAGGCCACCGCAAAGGCCTAGCTGATACCGAGAGGCAGGGAGGGCAACCAGAAACTGGCGACCCGCATGCACCTCTCAGCTGTGCCCCCGAGACGACCGTGCGTACGCACAGCCGCTACAGCCGCACCTTGCACCTAAACCACCCCCCGGCCTAGACCCAGCGAGCTACTTTCTATTTCCCAGAACTAAACGCGCCTACCAGAGACACTCGTATACAAACAAAAACAAAACCAGCCAAGCAAACTATATATATATATATATTTATACTATAATAATAATTATTATTATATATATATTTACTTTAGCAGCACAACAACCAGGAAAAACCTCTCCACTAGCACAAACTTAATCAAACAGAGATTAAATGCAAAGTAACCAAACTTAATAAATCAACTTCAAATAATCAAACAAATTACTGCATCTCCCAAAGTCCGAGTACATTCACAAGCGTGTACGCTGAAGTAAACATCGCTTAGTAGTTTGTACTCACCGGACTGATGAATGGACAAGGGAAACCCCGGAATGGTTCCCAAATGACGTCACTTCATTCACAAAACCCTAAAACCACGGCGCAGACAAGCCATTAATTAAGGCCAAAGACTACCGCGGCAGAGAACAAAAGCAGAGAACAAAGGCAGAAGGGCGAGTCACTTGACTCTCCAAACTTACTGCACAACTATTCAAATTTCACTGGACAAAGCCCCCATTTGTTACACACCTGGCCTAGGGGAGCCAAGTATACAACAAAAAACAGGGGAGACGCAGTATTCAAAAACAATATTAATTTATTAAGTAATCAAAAATAAGGAATTAAATCAAATCAAACCAAATCAGGATCAAACAGATGAGGCGTGGAAATCAGTAGTCAGTAGTGTAGTGCGTGTATGAATGAGTGGAAGGTATGAGTGCATGTTGAATGTATTAACAAAGGTGTTGGAGAAGGTGCATAGTGGGAGAAGTGCAAGAGAGCACTGAACACAACAGAGCTGAGAACAGAACTGAGGAAGGGACTGGGGAGACAGGCTTTTATACAGGGCGTCGGCACCGGGCCCAGGTGCCGCCGCTTGACTGATTAGCATGACATCACAGCTCTGCTCCCCAATCCACTGCAAGATAATGGAGAACAGAAATTAGAGTAAGGAAAGCAAATGACCTACAGAAACCAAAGTGAACTATAACTATAATATATATAAAGCTACACCAGACCACCTAATATAATTACCATACTACCATAATACCATACACCCTAATATATAGTACAATACAGGGGGCCGTCATTGGCTTCATTGGCTTCATTGGCTTCATTGGCCTCATTGGCTTCTCCAGTTCGTTGGAGCGATGTGTTTACACTGGGAGAGGAAGTACGCCGCAAGAGTGGAAGGCACGCTACGTCACACTGCCACTCAAGTGATTACTGGCCAATCACAGCACATCTTTTCCGGGACTTATCAGACCCGAACATGCTCCAGAGCCGAAAGGGGCGTCTACCTATATATGTCTATGGTCTGAATACCCAAAAGATAAATATAAAAAATGTCATTAAAATTCTGATATATTATTGCTTATAGCAGCTTTAACTGAGACTAGTAAAATAATAATTCTTAAATATTCTGGCAAAATCGTGGGAAAAAAAAGAAAGAAAAAAAACCTGTGATGGAATGATCAATGAGAGTCACCACAGTGTGTGTGCCTTGAAGGACAGCTGACTGTCAGGACATAGATAGTAGCTCTTGGCAATTGGATCCGGTGGAGCCACCATATGTGTCGTTGCTGGGAATGGAAAGATCCTGCAGAGGGCAGGACTTGGCCAGGGAAGAACAGAGGATCTACGTCTTCTGTGTTGAGCTGCTGCTAAAGGCTCATTCATAGTCTGGATTTTTGGTGGTGAGGTGACCACCGCTCCGGTGGTGAGGTGACCACCGGAGCTGAAATAACGTTGAGCGGTGGTGAGTAAAAACAGAGAGAAGGGCTGGGGCGGTGGCGGTGGTTTGCTCTTCACCGCGGCTCAGTGACGTCATGTTGTAGTTCGGTGGTCACCTCACCACTGAAAATCCAGACTATGAATGAGCCTTAAAACAGTGGTTCCCAAAGTAGGGTCCGGGGACCCCCAGGGGTACTTGAGGGAGTTCCAGTTCTAAATGATTATTTGTAACCAAATGGACCCTTATGGGTCTAGAATTAACATTGGTTTTACAATATAAATTTGGGTACCAGAGATAGAAATGCCGTTAAATCGGGGATCCGTGGCATAATGCGTGTGAAACTGGGGGGGGGTCCTTGAAATTAATGTTTCGGAATCACTGCTAGAGCCGTAAAAAAAATCTCTTATCAGGGTCACTGGCATATGTTTTCAAATGGGGGGGTCCGTGGCCTAATAAATGTTGATTTGGGGGTCCTTGACACGAAAAAGGTTGGGAACCACTGCCTTAAGACATCCACTGTGAGATGTCAGACATCCTTAAGACATCCACTGTGAGATGTCAGACATCCTTAAGACATCCACTGTGAGATGTCAGACATCCTTAAATGAGATGTCAGACATCCTTAAAGGACCACTTCACCACTTTTCAACATCTCTTCATATAATTGGTCCTCACTAATGTTCATGATAAAACACCACAATTTTTTCCTACTCAGTCTGTGTCTCATAGAAGGGCTTTGGGCAGTTCGGACACCCGTCCACCAGTGACATCATCATTAGGCAGATTTTATTTTAAACAAGATTTGTTTTAAAATATATTTAGATTTTTATTATCGTGAGAAAGATGGCTTCAACTTTTGCATTGCAACTTTTCAGGAAAAGAAAGCCTGCCGTTTCTATTAGCTTGGATTCACCATCAATGATGTCACTGGTGGACGGGTTTCTGAACTGCCCACAGCCTTCCTATGAGACACAGACTGAGTGGAAAAAAATGGTGGTATTTTATCATGAACATTAGTTAGGACCAATTATAGGAAGAGAAGTTGAAAAGTGGTGAAGTGGTCCTTTAAGACATCCACTGTGAGATGTCAGACATCCTTAAGACATCCACTGTGAGATGTCAGACATCCTTAAGACATCCACTGTGAGATGTCAGAGCCTTAAGACATCCACTGTGGGATGTCAGAGCCTTAAGACATCCACTGTGAGATGTCAGAGCCTTAAGACATCCACTGTGAGATGTCAGAGCCTTAAGACATCCACTGTGAGATGTCAGAGCCTTAAGACATCCACTGTGAGATGTCAGACATCCTTAAGACATCCACTGTGAGATGTCAGACATCCTTAAGACATCCACTGTGAGATGTCAGAGCCTTAAGACATCCACTGTGAGATGTCAGACATCCTTAAGACATCCACTGTGAGATGTCAGACATCCTTAAGACATCCACTGTGAGATGTCAGAGCCTTAAGACATCCACTGTGAGATGTCAGACATCCTTAAGACATCCACTGTGAGATGTCAGACATCCTTAAGACATCCACTGTGAGATGTCAGACATCCTTAAGACATCCACTGTGAGATGTCAGACATCCTTAAGACATCCACTGTGAGATGTCAGAGCCTTAAGACATCCACTGTGGGATGTCAGAGCCTTAAGACATCCACTGTGAGATGTCAGAGCCTTAAGACATCCACTGTGAGATGTCAGGCATCCTTAAGACATCCACTGTGAGATGTCAGACATCCTTAAGACATCCACTGTGAGATGTCAGAGCCTTAAGACATCCACTGTGAGATGTCAGAGCCTTAAGACATCCACTGTGAGATGTCAGAGCCTTAAGACATCCACTGTGAGATGTCAGACATCCTTAAGACATCCACTGTGAGATGTCAGAGCCTTAAAACATCCACTGTGGGATGTCAGAGCCTTAAGACATCCACTGTGAGATGTCAGAGCCTTAAGACATCCACTGTGAGATGTCAGGCATCCTTAAGACATCCACTGTGAGATGTCAGACATCCTTAAGACATCCACTGTGAGATGTCAGAGCCTTAAGACATCCACTGTGAGATGTCAGAGCCTTAAGACATCCACTGTGAGATGTCAGAGCCTTAAGACATCCACTGTGAGATGTCAGACATCCTTAAGACATCCACTGTGAGATGTCAGACATCCTTAAGACATCCACTGTGAGATGTCAGACATCCTTAAGACATCCACTGTGAGATGTCAGACATCCTTAAGACATCCACTGTGAGATGTCAGAGCCTTAAGACATCCACTGTGGGATGTCAGAGCCTTAAGACATCCACTGTGAGATGTCAGAGCCTTAAGACATCCACTGTGAGATGTCAGGCATCCTTAAGACATCCACTGTGAGATGTCAGACATCCTTAAGACATCCACTGTGAGATGTCAGAGCCTTAAGACATCCACTGTGAGATGTCAGAGCCTTAAGACATCCACTGTGAGATGTCAGACATCCTTAAGACATCCACTGTGAGATGTCAGAGCCTTAAGACATCCACTGTGAGATGTCAGAGCCTTAAGACATCCACTGTGAGATGTCAGAGCCTTAAGACATCCACTGTGAGATGTCAGAGCCTTAAGACATCCACTGTGAGATGTCAGACATCCTTAAGACATCCACTGTGAGATGTCAGACATCCTTAAGACATCCACTGTGAGATGTCAGAGCCTTAAGACATCCACTGTGAGATGTCAGACATCCTTAAGACATCCACTGTGAGATGTCAGAGCCTTAAGACATCCACTGTGAGATGTCAGAGCCTTAAGACATCCACTGTGAGATGTCAGAGCCTTAAGACATCCACTGTGAGATGTCAGAGCCTTAAGACATCCACTGTGATATGTCAGACACGCAGCAATGGGCTCTTCAAACCATGTGGCAGACAGTGTTTTTGGCAGCAGATTTTAGTTTTCTTGAATAGTTTTCATTTATTTTTAGTCACATTTTAGTCACCTGGAATTGGAATGTCTTAGTGTCTCTAGTTTTAGTTGACTAAATATCATAAGATTTTACAACGACGTCGAACAAAATGTATTTTGGCGGGCTTTGATGCTGTCGTAATGACTAGATGCTATTTTCAGCATGCAACTAATTGTAAAATGACTTGTACTGGATCTCTTGTACACTAGTCCCTTCCTAACATTTTAGTCTAGTTTTCATTCGTTGACGAAATTGTCAGTATTATTCAGTCTTAGTTTTAGTCATCATAGCTTAGTTTCCATTTAGTTTTCCTCAGTGGAAAAAGGTAGTCGACGAACATTTTTCGTCTTAGTTTTAGTCGACGAGAACAACGCTGGTGGCAGAGGGAGGGAATAAGGACGACAATCAGTTTAGTCTCCTCCTAACGCAGACATGACGGTGCCAACAGATTTTGTGGGGGGGGGGGTAAAACAAATGAGGGGGTCAAGAACAGAGTGCTGGAGGTCAACAACAGGCTACAGAGGGATATGAAATCAAGCCTTTTTATACAAACAAAACCAAAAGGTCCAGTCAGGTAGGAGGAGGAGTACCACTAGGACGGGTTTATTTAGGATTTAGGATTTAGGATTGACTGATAAAAGCTGTATCTCCCTCTTTCATTGTAATGCTGTGATACCGTAATCCTTCTTGCTCGCTCTCTCTCTCTCTCTCTCTTATGTAACTGAGCAGGGAGGACACACACACACGCGCACACACAATCAATAATCCCAGTCCGCCTCCTGGGTAGACACTCGTGCCTCGTGCAAGGGAGCAACAGAAGTGAGAAGTGGGGGAGATTCATGATGTGTGCATCATTATGTGGTAAATATAATGCCAAACACCGACAGCAGTTATTTTTTACTATATGGATGGATCAAGAAGGGGCTGTGCAGTAAGTGGTCATATTGGTGTTGTATAGGGGTGTATAAAGCAAATATTCATATATTGATATCGATGACTTGTCTGTCTTGAGTATTGAAAATGTTTTGGTTTCACGATACTGTATTTTGATATTCAAAAAGACAATATAGATTTTGTTCCTGGGTAAACATCCAAAAGTTAATTTCTTTGCTTGGATTTGCATAAAAGAAGTGAATGCTGGATGTTATTACATCATGGACTGTGATTATGTATCGACTTTTAATCAAGTTTTGATCAGTTTACATGTGTTTAGTGGCTAAAATTGAGTTTGTGTTGGGATTAAAATCCGATGATTCCCCCGACCATGTGATGTGGCTCACAGATCAGGAACTTGATGTACAAATTACACCCTTTATCTGGACATGATGTTAGCATGTCTGTCGCAGTGATTTAATCCATTTTGGGGCGGGAACCCCTTTTGGTGTTTTAAAGCATTATGTTATACTTTTAGCTATTGAAAAATAGCAGATCTACAAGCTCGAGCTTGTTGATCTGCTATTTTTGAAAAAATCGTGAAAATGTGGCACAAATCTTTGCATATTTATTCTTTCACAGTGAACGTTTTTAACTCAAATCTTTGCTTCTGGGGGGGTCCCTGGAACAACATATTTTCCGATGGGGGGTCGGCGGCCAATTACATATAATCTTGAAACATGACATTGTTTGAGAACCACTGACAGAAACATATTTTTTCAGAAAACTGTCAGGATTTAGAAGACATTTGTAGAATCGTTCCCAGGTCAAAATGGTTTAATCCCAACACAACCCTGAGTGCCAAGCAGGGATAGCCTAGTGACACTGAAGCAGGGAGGCATTGGGTACCATTTTTCATAGTTTTTGGCATGGTTTTGGGTATGACTCGGCTGGGGCTTTAAACCCATGATGACATCCACATCTCAGGGCAGACACAGGCCACTAGATGGCAGTGTTTTATCTTCACTCGTTTTATCATCAGATCAGTCGTTTTTACTTTCTAAAACTCAGGAAAAAGAAGGGCGCACAGCTAGCTAACATACCTATAGCTGACTGCATGGTAACGCTATGTTTACCATTGATGTCTGAGACCAGCTCCTGACTCCTGTGCATAGCTGGTGTGGGCTTGTACGTGTTGTGACGATTCATTAAAATATAATACTGCACTCTCTAAAATATACTTCTCTCTCTCTCTCTGTATCTCTCTCTCTGTATCTCTCTCTCTATATTAAATTACAGCATCCAAATAATTCTGGAAATGCTTCCTACTGCCCTGTGGGTTCATATATAATCATCTCTCGCTACTGTTTCTGAGAAAAGCCTTTTGTTTAAATTAAAATGAAACCTGGTCTGGTGGACTTTGTAGAATGCAAAATGATCGTTCCCTCTTAAACCCATGATACACTCGTTGGATGAATCCAACAGGAAGGAGCGTGCAACACTGCCCTATAGAATTGTATAAGTCCCATCCCAATAAATGCACAAGAACAGAATGACGTCGAACATCGTCATTACTGAACAATCCGAGGTCCGCTGTCTCTCTCTCTCTCTCTCTCTCTCTCTCTCTCTCTCTCTCTCAGTACTGTGTATCCCTGAATGAACAACTGACTAGTTGAGTGACTAATCTGATCCCAGAGAGGCAGTCGGTCCGTCAGCAAACACCTGACACCTGAACCACAATTCCCCATCACTAGTGTTCGCTCCTTTTGGCTTCCACAAAAAAAAGAAGATACTATAAGCTGAAATTTATACTCTTTATTGAGACCACAGTGACACATTTAAGCCTCCGCACTGTTGTGTACTTGTGTGAGGAAATATATATATATATATATATATATATATATATATATATATATATATATATAGGTACTAGTATATCATGCCTGAAGAAGGCACCTGCCGTGAAATTAAACCGGGTGTGCGGAAGTCATCTCTAGTGAGGTAGTATATAAAATGTAAGCTTTTGTCAATCATTTATTTAATTTGAAAAGGTATGTTGTGAGAGAAAGTTTGGGGAATGTGTGAGGTTTTTTTGTGTGGATGCGATTTGATAACCACAGTCTTGGTGTTGTGGTCATCTTTAAATCTTGAAAAAAAAAAGCGTGAAAACTTGGGAATGTTTTTCAAATGTTTTAACAATGCAAATCTTATATGGGGGTTCTCCTGGCACAGAATCTCTTAAGATCGTGGTCCGTGGTGCAAATGCATGTTAATTGCGGGGTCCCCATGTTAATTGTGGGAATCACCCATTTTGGGGTGTTTTAAGCATCATGTTATGCTTTAGCTGTTTAAAAATAGCAGATCTACAAGCTCATAGCGTGGCGCTATTTTTTGAAAAATCGTGAAAATGTGCCTCAAACCTTTGAATATATATTATTACAGAGTGAACATTTTAACTAAAATCTTTGCTTCTGGGGAGGGTCCCTGGAACAACATATTTTCATATATTTTTTGGGGTCTTTGACATGAAATATTGAGCACCACTGATACAGAAACCTCAGGATTTTTAAGACTTTTTTTTAAAATTTCGACGTCAGGCTTAAATTCAGTGTGTCTGGTGTGTGTGTGTTTCGCGCAGGTGATGATAATGCGGGGACATAGATCTAGTGCAGACATCGAGGAGCTGTTGAAGCAGTCTCAGAGGGAACTGCTGTGGATCCAGCGTCAGTTGGCCATGATCTCTGCCAGGAATGCACATCATCTGCAGACCAGGCCAAAGGTATACAGTGTGTCATTCATCCATCCATCCATCTTCAACCGCTTATCCGTGGCCGGGTCACGGGGGCAACAGCAAGTGTTGTTTTCGTCGACTAAAACTAAGACGAAAAATGTTCGTCGACTACCTTTTTCCACCGAGGAAACTAAATGGAAACTACATGAAAACTAAGCTATGATGACTAAAACCAAGACTAAATATATACTGACAATTTCGTCAACAAATAAAAACTAGACTAAAAAGTTATATAGGGACTAGTGGACAAGAGATCCAGTATAAGTAATTTTACAATTAGTTGCATGCTGAAAATAGCAGATCTACAAGCTCACAACGCGTCGCGCTGCAACGCGTTGTGGGCTTGTAGATCGGCTATTTTCAGCAAGTGTAAAAACAGTCATTACGACGGCATCAAGGCACTGCCAAAATACATTTTAGTCGACTAAATCAACTGTAGATTTAGTCGACTAAAATCTCATGATATTTAGTCAACTAAAACTAGACTAACACTAAAACATTCCAGGTGACTTAAATGTGACTAAAACTAAGCAAAAACTATTCAAGAGACTATAATGACTAAAACTAAAATCAAAATCGCCTGCCAAAAACAACACTGATCCGTAGTCGGGTCGCGGGGGCAACGGCTCCACCAGAGTGTTCCTCTCCAGAGCAACATTAGTGACTCCCCTCCTGGGGGATCCCGAGACGTTCCAAGGCCAGTGAGTGATGTGTTCTCTCCCAACTGCGCCTTATTGGTCTGCCCCCCGGGGTCTCCTCCCAGTGGGAGGAGCCTCAAGGACCTCCCTATACTAGGGAGACGCCCAGTGTCATTCACAAAACCTAAATGCAGAGTGTGCAGCACCATGTATTTTCAAATGGCCTATGTACATAGAATAGGCTAGAACACTTTGGTAGAGGTTTGGGTTGTGTAGTTACCTTGCCATGATGTGACTTCAAAAGTGGGTATATATATAAAAATAAAAAAAAGAATTGCTCCCGTTGACTGGAATTTGATCATTCAAAATATGCTATCTTATTGACTTACATTGTACAGTGAAGGACTAGTGAAACAAAAAATACCTAGGCCAATGCCTAAGAATGGCCAGCAGGGGCCAGCATTGTTCAATATTCAGATCCAACATCTGTAGAGAGCAGCAGGAACCCTGACGTTGGCCCTAGACAGTGGTGGAAAAAGTACTCAATTGTTTTACTTAAGTAAAAGTACCAATACTGCAATTTAGTAAAAGTAAAAGTATGGAATTGAAAATGTACTTGAGTAAAAGTACAAAAGTATCGGCATCAAAATGTACTTAAAGTAGGCTACTAAAAGTAAAAGTACTCATTGTGCAGAATATGCCATTTCACAAGTTCAAAATGTGTACTAAATCTATTGAAAATAGCCGATCTACAAGCTCACAATGCATCGCGTTGCAACGCATTGTGAACTTGTAGATCGGCTATTTTGAAATGGCCGAAATGTATAGGGTTGAAGTGGTTAATGTATGTTTTCTAATCAAAATTAAAATCTCCAAAGTAGTAACTAAAGTTTTCAAATAATTATAGTGGAGTAAAAGTTAAAAAAAATGGCTCTGAGATGTAGTGGAGTAGAAGTACAAGTATTGCAAATTGGCAATACTCAAGTACAAATACCTCAAAATTGTACTTAAGTACAGTACTTAAGTAAAAGTACTTAGTTACTTTCCACCACTTAGAGAAGTGTGTATAGAGGGCTGTGGTTTCCTGCACATGTTTTTTTAATGTTTTTTTTTGTGGCTTTCGCCTTTATTTTATATTTTTTATGGAGGGACAGACAGTAGGCTGACAGGAAATAGGGGAGAGAGATGGGGGGATGACATGCAGTAAAGGCCGTCGGGATCGGGAGTCAAACCCGCGGCACACTGGATTGCCAGCCAAGGTGCCTGGACCGCTGAGCCACGGCCCAGGCGGTTTCCTGACATTGCATTGAGTTTGTATTTTAAGGCCTCACTCAGACCTTTACTGCATTGCTGTATGCTTGTTGGATGAATGTTGTGTAGTGTCATGGCCGCCCCAATGCATTTCCAATGGAAGTCACATGGTTTGTAGTCCACATTTTGGACTACAAGCTGTTGTATGGCTTTCGGCTGTGTTTCGACTGCGCCCCTCCCCCTCATACAACACAAATGTTGTGTCAAACCATGTGACTCCCATTGGAAATGCATTGGGGCGGCCATGACACTACACAACATTCATCCAACAAGCATACAGCAATGCAGAAAAGGTCTGAGTGAGGCCTAAAGGGGAGTGCTTTGGTTGCATCATTTGAATTTCCATCCACTCCTGAAACTCGGCCTCTTTTCTTGGGCCATTCCTCCCTGCTATAGCACGCCTGGAAAAACGTATTCGCTTGGAAGCTATAACGTGTCTAGGGCCTCACTCAGACCTTTACAGTGTTGTGAGTGTCATGGCCGCCCCAATGCATTTCCAATGGAGGTCACATGGTCTGTTGTATGGCTTTCAGCTGTGTTTCGACTGCGCCCCTCCCCCTCATACAACACAAATGTTGTGTCAAACCATGTGACTCCCATTGGAAATGCATTGGGGCGGCCATGACACTACACAACATTCATCCAACAAGCATACAGCAATGCAGTAAAGGTCTGAGTGACCCCTAAAGGGGAGTGCTTTGGTTGCATCATTTGAATTTCCATCCACTCCTGAAACTCGGCCTCTTTTCTTGGGCCATTCCTCCCTGCTATAGCACGCCTGGAAAAACATGTTCGCTTGGAAGCTATAATAACGTGTCTAGAAAAACCCACATCTACTGTATATACAGGTTATAATCGCTGTACGTATACTGTACGACGACGTGTCACATTTATCACGTGAAAGTCAGTTCTTTCCAGGCGAGTGACACGGATGTACAGCGAAGTATAAATACAGGCTTAACCCATTCAGGCCTGACGTCGAAATTTAAAAAAAATGTTTTCTAAATCATGACAATTTTCGGAAAGATTTGAGGCACATTTTAACGATTTTTCAAAAATAGCAGACCTACAAGTTCGTAGCGCGCCACTCGGTGGCGTGCTATGAGCTTGTAGATCTGCTATTTTTCAATAGCTAAATTATAACCTAATGTATGTAACCACCAAAAGGGGTTCCCGCTCAAAATGGGTTAACCCATTCTGGGCGGGAACCCCTTTTTGGTGTTTTCAAGCGTTAGCTTGTAGGTCTGCTATTTTTTTTAAATCGTGAAAATGCGGCACAAATCTTTGAGAGCGAACGTTTTTAACTCAAATCTTTGCTTCTGGGAGGTTCCTGGAACAACGTATTTTCAGATGGGGGGTCGGTGGCCTATTTTTTGGGGATCCTTGACATGAAATATTGAGCACCACTGATATAGAAACATGAGGTATTTCAGAAAACTTTTTTCGACGTCAGGCCTAAATGGGTTAAGGATGGAAACAGACAGGGCGAGCAAAGGGTTGCTAGGCAACAGAGTGTAGGAGAGCCTATTTTACTCACCCTCTCTCTCTCTCTCTCTCTCTCTCTTTCATTCTCACCGCTGCTCTCTCCTCTCCTCCATCCAAGTGTTTACAGAGACTATACTGCTAATGGCAGAGCACTCCTACAGTGTGCTCACAGCGGACGCAACCGCAAATAAAACGGCTGATCCCCCTGATGAGAGTAGAAGTGCTCTAGGACCCAACGTGAAACAAACCTCTGCCCTGCCCTGCATGCCATGCATGGACCGTCATGTCTGTCATGTAGATTTAGATCGTTTTATTTTTGAGTGGTGCAACCACTCCCTTACGGAGCTATGTGTGGGTGGCTGGGTGGGTGGGTGCGTCTGAGCACGAAAACAGCATGGTTGTTTTTCCACCACCTGTGCGCAACCTAACACACACACAAACACACACGCACATATTAACTGTATATATGGTGATTTCGGGTGTGCCAGTACAGTACAGTGACAGTACAATAGAGGGTACAGTCGGACGCGGGGCGGCTCGCCGGAATCGGGGCCGGAACCCTGGGTGCGTTCCTGAGGGTCTGGAACTTCCGTCCCCCCTGCACCACTCACTTCACACGGGTGTGATTTTATTTTAGAAAGGTCTTGCAAGTCAGCGATTCTTCTTCTTTTCAAACGTTTTGAAATGCGTTATTAGGCCACGGACGGGAAATTAACTCTGCAAACGTACAAAAAAAGAAACCAAAAAAAAAAAAGTGTTCTTCTGTTTGTACACTCGCAGAGTTACAGGACCGTTATATATAGGATCCATTTGGACCCCTGGTGGTCCCCGGGCCAGACGGTGGGAACCAGTGTTGTAACTATGTTGTTCCAGGAGCCCCCGCCCCAGAAGCAAAGATTTTAGTTAAAAAACGTTCGCTCTGAAAGAATATATAGTCAAAAGATATCCACCACATTTTCACGAATTAAAAAAAAATAATAGCAGACCTACAAGCTCGTAGCGCGGCACTCGGTGCCGCGCTACGAGCTTGTAGATCTGCTATTTTTCAATAGCTAAAGTATGACGCTATGAAATGCTTAGAAAACACCAACAGGCGTTCCCGGCCGGCGCCCAGAATGGGATAATGTGCACAAAGACGTGAGGTGAATTGTTTTCACGTCGACGTCTATGTGTTTGGGAGGAAGAACATAAGCTCAATCTGATGGTGTTTTCTTTTGCACCGTGCGTCGAACGCACCACCGAGAGGAGAAGAAGAAGATGCTCATCATCCATGATGCAATCATTCACACATCACTGCTCAGTATAGATTCACCACACTCACACACACACACACACACACACACACGCACACACACACACACACACACAGACACACACACAGACACACACAGACACACACACAGACACACACATGTACACAGACACACAGACACACACACACACACACACACACACACACACACACACACACACATACACAGACACACACACACAGACACAGCAGGGCCATTGAAATGAATGCAGAGTATATAGACACACACACGGGGTGGGTACGTCCTCCTTCGTGTATATGGATATTTTGAGTGTGGATTGAAGACACTGCGTGTGTGCGTGTGTGTGTGCGTGTGCGCGCGAGAGGGGCTTGCATGCAAGAGGGTGTTTCTAAGCTTATAGGAGAGCTACTGTACATAGAGCTAATGTACATAGCGAGGGAAAATGAGCAAGGAGCACGAGGGACGTGAACACGAGAATGAGGGATTGTGTTATGTATGTGTGACACTTTGTGATATGAAGGCGTTGTATAGGTCTGTCTGTCTGTCTGTCTATCTGTCTGTCTATCTGTCTGTCTGTCTGTCTGTCTGTCTGTCTGTCTGTCTGTCTGTCTGTCTGTCTGTCTGTCTGTCTGTCTGTCTGTCTGTCTGTCTGTCTGCCTTCCTCAGCTGTACAACATACCGTTGCTCTTAGTGATGCACCGAATATTCCGCCGCAGAAAATGGCTATTTTTGGCATTTTTCGGCCTATTCGGTTTTGTCCCGAATTGGCAGAAAATATATCACCGAATAGTGTATGCAATTAATGCATTCAAAAGAGCTGAATACATCTTTTATGGACCCATAATAGTGATTATTATTTAAGTTAAGTTTTGCCATAACCATTTATTTTGCCATAAATCAGGTAGCTTTAAGGTATGGCCATGATGACAGCAATGGTAGGAGAAAAAAAAGATATATAATATTAATCATATTCGGTTTTCGGGCCAACTGTTTCCTATATTCGGTATTCGGCCAATAATGTCTCTTTGGGTGCATCCCTACTTGCTCTACATATTACAGGCTACTAAAGCCTGATTTATACTTCGTCACACGACTCGACGGGGAAGCCTATGGATCGTCGCATGACGGCCGTATAAATAAAGTATAAGCCCCCAGTTGCTTGTTGACATGTTAACTGCACACGCTCATCCATCCACGCACGCACGCTCATGCACATATACAGTAAATGGCGGGACATTCTCAGTCTGTGTCGTCCCTTGCAAGCTGTTGACATTTATAAAGAGAGTGATTTGGAGACAAAAGTGCACAAAAACCCACAGTATACGACGTCTTTATAAATATGTGCAACCAATCCACAGGCCCTGCTCTGCCGTCCATAGTCCAGGGGGTTCGCAAATGTTTTCAGCTTGAGACCCAAAAGATGCATGTTGGTGTCGTGCCCTGCCAGGACCCAAAGTTATAATTCATTATGAATCAATTCTTTTTGGTGTTTTAAGCATTATGTTTATTATGCTTTATCTATTGACAAATAGCAGACCTACAAGCTACGAGTTTGTAGATCTGCTATCTTTTTTTAAATCGTGAAAATGTGGCGCAAATCTTTGAGTATATATTATTTCAGATTGAATGTTTTTAACTCAAATCTTTGCTTCTGGGGGGGGGGGGTCCCTGGAACAACATGTTTTCCGATGGGGGGGGTCGGCGGCCAATTTCATATAATTCTGGGGGTCCTTGACATGAAATAGTTTGAGAACCACTGACGTAGAATCAGAAAAATCGGAAAAATTATTTGGAAAGCATTTGTAGAATCTGGTCAGTCCAAAATGAAGCTTTTTAACCCGTTTTCAACCTTACAACGTATACTTACTTACTTATACTAAATATATTGACAATTTCGTCAACAAATCAAAACTAGACTAAAATGTTAGGAAGGGACTAGTGGACAAGAGATTCAGTATAAGTCATTTTACACTTGGTTGCATGCTGAAGATGTAGATCGGCTATTTTCAGTCATTGGACGGCATCAAGGCCCGGCAAAATACATTTTAGTCGACAAAATCAACTATAGATGTGGTAAACTAAAATCTTATGATATTTAGTCGACTAAAACTAGACTAACACTGAAGCATTCTGCAGGTGACTAAAATGTGACTGAAGCTAAATGAAAACTATTCAAGGGACTATGACTAGAACTAAAATAAAACCACTTCCGTCATACAGTCTGGCGCAACGGAAAAGCTACCCCCCCCCCCACCACCACCTTGCGCTATATATAAATGCACCAATTAACTGTAGGGAGAACATGAAAACCGATGTGACCAACATTGGCTGATGCGATGGCATGTTGCAACTATATAGCTAATAATATTATTCATTCAGTGTTTTTTTTTAAATAATTTTTATCCCACAATTTTGTAACCCATTTTTCACCCCTGTGTCAATTATCTAATGTGATCCTGGGCTCTACACACCCTCCACCAACCTAGTCCCCATAATATATGGGGGACATGGGGAGAGCAACGGACTTGAACTCATGCTTCCTTCATGCCTGAGTGTCCAAGTTGCTCCTTTACACGTGACAGGGGGGAGTTTCCCTGGTTGGACGTAGCGCGTGGAAGGAACACGTTATTTCAACCAGTTCATTTCCCCTCCATCAGGTGCCCCAGCTGGCCAGGGGGAGGCAGTTTAGAGACGAGGATTACTGCATGTTTTTTGTGAGGGTACCTACCCTGGGGACACGGGGAGAACATGCAAACTCCACACAGAAAGGCCCTTTCGCCAACCCCGCCTCGGGTATGGGCACTGATGACGCGGTGGAGGAAACACACCGCCAGCACCCACAGCGTCCCGAGCGGGAATCGAACCCAGGACCTTCTAGCTGCGAGGCGACAGCACTACCAACTGTGCCACCGTGCCCCTTTATTCATTTATTATTGTTGTTTATGTATTTATTTTATTTTACTTTGCAGCCAAAAGATGACATAATTTCATCTGAAGATAATAAGACGACGCACGGCCATGCGGCGGCCTACGGTGTGAATCGCGTCCGCCTGTTGGAGGAGCGAACGCGAGCCTTGAAAGTGGAAGTGACCGCCCTTCGCCACGAGTCGCCGCAGTGTAGGACGTCAGTGAGTCTCCCATTCTGTCTCTTCTTCTGCTTTTCTCTTCTTTCTCACCGTTATGCCTTGCAGAGACCAGTGTTGTTGTTTTTGGCAGCACATTTCTATTTTTAGTTTTAGTCGTAGTCTTACTTGAATAGTTTTCACTTATAGTTTTAGTCACATTTTAGTCACCCGGAATGTATTAGTGTTAGTCTAGTTTTAGTCGACTAAATCTACAGGTGATTTAGTCGACAAGGCGGGCCTTGATGCCGTCGTAATGGCTGATTTTACACTTGCTGAAGATAGCTGATCTACAAGCGCTGCGACGCGTTGTGCGCTTGTAGATCTGCTATTTTCAGCATGCAACCAAGTGTAAAATGACTTATACTGGATCTCTTGTCCACTAGTCCCTTCCTCACATTTTAGTCTAGTTTTTCATTTAGTTTCCATTTAGTTTTCTTCCGTTAAAAAAGGTAGTCGACAAACATTTTTCGTCTTAGTTTTAGTCGACGAAATCAACACTGTCAGATACACACACACGCACACACACACACACGCTCGCGCGCGCGGTTGTATTACTATAGTATAATTTGAGAGATAGGCATGAGGACCATTTTCCTGCAGGACCTCACTAGAGAAAAATATTGTATTAGGATTTAAAACTATTTTGGGGGAGTTATATAGGATTTCAATTAGGAATACATCCAGAGGTTATTATAGGTTCAGCAGTCGGAGTTATGCCTGATTTATTCCTGAAATAGCCGACCTAAAAGCTCACAACGCGTGTCGCTGCGACGCGTTGCTGACTTTTCGTCTTTAGTTGTGGTGTTATATTGTCAAGGAAGAAGAAGAGTAAAAATGGCATTCATAGAATCACTGTCTTAAGATGTTGATGGCCTCACAAGAACTGTATAGTAATACAAATGAGCGTGCGTGCGTGCGTGCGTGCGTGCGTGCGTGCGTGCGTGCGTGCGTGCGGTGCATGTTCATGCATGCATGCGAGTATTTAGCAGGTTACAAACAGTCTTGCCCCCCAGGTGGTCCCAGATGGCCAAGTGAGTGTGTGAGCCGTTGTCTTGGCAACAAGCCTATTTCCAGAAGTGTGTCACTACTGACAAACATTAAACCCCAGCATCCGTATTGCGTGGGGGAAAACTTTTGCAGAAAATAGCAGACTTACAAGTCACTCATTTGTTGCTTTACGACACATTGTGAACTTGTAGATCTACTATTTTCTGCAAAGATATATTCTGGGTGGGAAACCCCTTTTTGGTGTTACAATTTACAATTTAGGCATTTAGCAGATGCTCTTAATCTAGAGCGACTTACATTAGGCAAGAACAAAAGTATGGGAATACAATATAAAATGCATTTATCAAGAAACATGCGTAAGCTAAGAATGTAACTAGAACATATCTATATAATGACACTATACATATTAACTATACATATATACTATACTATGCTATACATATGTACTATGATGTGCTATGACTACATACAATGCAATTATTGTGCTGTCTACATGACATGCTATAAGTCTGTTTCAAATGCTATCTAAGTCTAAAAAGTGCTATCTAAGGGGGTAGGATAAGTGCTATGGGCCATGATGGAGTCTGAAAAGGTGGGTCTTCAGACTACGGCGGAAGATTGGGAGTGATGCTGCACTTCTGATTGCAACGGGGAGTGCATTCCACAGTTTTGGGGCCAGAAGGGTGTTATCCTAACCCTTCTGGACGGGAACCCAGCTTGGGGTTCTGTACAGTATGTAGTATGTACAGTATTTAAAAATATATATATATATATATTTTTGATGCTGCTATATAAATATTTGAAGTTTAAAAAAAAAACGTAGGTTAGGATTTCAGTTCAGTCCAAAATGGGTTAACAGTTTAAGGGCCCCAGACGGAGGTCTCCGTCCTATTTATAAATTACGTGCGATGCCCTCTAGACGGAGATTGATTCATAGGACGGTGGTTATTTGATATCAAAACCGATCACATCGCTCCACAGGCTGGGAATGCGTCTGTTGCGCAACATTCGATGTTGCGCAACAGACGCTCCCAGCCTGCCATTGCCACTCCCATTGCCATAGCGCGTTGCAGTCCCGCCCCCTTTCATGACGACGCCAGTCCCAGTCCCGCCCCCTTTCATGACGACACCAGGCCTAGTCCCGCCCCCTTTCATGACGACGCCAGGCCCAGTCCCGCCCCCTTTCATGACGACACCAGGCCCAGTCCCGCCCCCTTTCATGACGACGCCAGGCCCAGGAAATGAATCCCAATGCATTTTCCCATAGACATTTCAAAAAATATTTATTTAAAGACCTTTTAAGCGTCGTACGAAGCCAACTCGAGTCGTGACAAATCATGACAACAAACACAATATTTTGGACCAAACGAATAAATACAATTATTTGTTCGGCCCAAAAAATTGTGTTTGTTGTCATGATTTGCCACAACTCGAGTTGGCTTTGTACGAGGCTTAAAAGGTCTTTAAATAAAGCAGTCCCGCCCGGGACTGCGACGCTCTATGCTTGTATGTAGGCACATGTGTCCTGAAATCTCAAATAATAAAAAAACATTAATATGCTGTGGTCGCTGTATTTGGCCTTGTGTTGTACGAGGGGTGGTTGATGAGACAAAGTGTAATACGTCTGCTGGTGACATGAAGTAGTTCCTTGATTGAGAGTATAGCTAACAGCTAAATGTCCTGGATAAATGCCAGCCAGCATCGTGTAGATTATGTCCTTGGAATAGAAAGAGGTGGACCAGGCCCGGCCCTTCCTACAGGCTGACGAAGCACCATGGGGGTGGGCCACTGGGCAGATATATATCTGCCCAGTGTCCCCCCAGTGTCCCCCCAGTACCTCCCCAATGTCTGCCCAGGGCCTCCCTAGTGACTCCCCAGTGCCTCCCCAGTACCTCCCAAATGTCTGCCCAGGGCCTCCCTAGTGACTCCCCAGTGCCTCCCCAGTACCTCCCAAATGTCTGCCCAGTGTCCCCCCAGTGTCCCCCCAGTGCCTCCCCAGTGCCTCCCCAGTGCCCCCCCAGTGTCCCCCCAATGCCTCCCCAGTGCCCCCCCCCAGTGCCTCCCCAGTGCGCGATGGCAGGCTCTCAGTCAAATCTGGTCACAACTAATGAATTAATTAACTAGCAATGACCCTAGCAGTGGCCCTAATTATCTCCTTTTCCCCCTTTTTATGGAGGGACAGACAGTAGGCTGACAGGAAATGGGGAGAGAGATGGGGGGAAGACATGCAGTAAAGGCCGTCGGGATCGGGAGTCGAACCCGCGGCACACTGCCAGACTGGATTACCAGCCAAGTTGCCTGGACCGCTGAGCCATGGTCCAGGCCCCTAATTATCTCTTATCCCCCATAATCAAAGATGCAGAAACAATATCACAGAGTTAATAATAGCCTGTTCAAACAAGTGTACTGTTAAGACCATTCAATTTGTGTTTCTTATTGAAACTATATCACCCGCCCCCAGGAAATCCAGGCAAGGACATTGACATTGTTCTATATAGCTCACAGGACGGCATCCTCAAATGATATTAGGCAAGGGTGTGTTTGGACTGCAGGTCTCTTTCTTTAATTGAATTTGGCCCCAGTGTTCTTTCAAGATGGCTCAAGCTGTCTCTATAACTCCATTATCCTTTTTTTTTCCAGACCAGCTTTGGGGCCTGTCCCTCTCGCTGCAGAAGGTGAACAAGTGAAAGCTAAAAGCAAAGCCTCTCCCCTTAGTGTGTGTTAAAACAGTTGGGTTAAACACAGTGTTGATTTCGTCGACCAAAACTAAGACGAAAAATGTCAGCGTCAGCGTGACGCGTTGTGAGCTTGTAGATCTGCTATTTTCAGCAAGTGTAAAACATCTGTCACGACGGCAAAGCAAAAATACATTTTAGTCGACTAAATCAACTGTAGATTTAGTCGACTAAAATCTCATGACATTTAGTCGACTAAAACTAGACTAACACTAAAACATTCCAGGGGACTAAAATGTGACTAAAACTAAATGAAAACTATTCAAAAGACTATGACTAAAAATAAAATAAAATTTTGCTGCCAAAAACAACACTGGTTAAACACTAGATTCTTGCTCACAGGTAGTGGTGACCACTCTCTTAGCTGTTTTCAGGCCAGGGCAATGTCTATGGCCTCACTCAGACCTTTAAAACATGCATGCTTGTTGTATGAATGTTGTGAGTGTCATGGCCGCCCCAATGCATTTCCAATGGAAGTCACATGGTTTGTAGTCCACATTTTGGACTACAAGCTGTTTTCGGCTGTGTTTCGACTGCGCCCCTCCCCCTCATACAACACAAATGTTGTGTCAAACCATGTGACTCCCATTGGAAATGCATTGGGGCAAGATGTGTCACACCCTTTGTATACAACAAGCATACAGCAATCTGTTGTGACCGTGTGAGTGAGGCCTAAACCTGCCTTCATCTACTCTCCCTTCTAGTGTTTTCCTAATCTTTCCTCCCACTCCCCACTCAGTGGTGGAAAAGGTACTACTAAATTGTTTTACTTAAGTAAAAGTACCAATACTGCAATTTAGAACTACAAGTAAAAGTACGGAATTGAAAATGTACTTCAGTAAAAGTACAAAAGTATCGCCATCAAAATGTACTTAAAGTACTAAAAGTAAAAGTACTCATATTGCAGAATGTCCCATTTCACAAGTTCAAAATGT
Organism: Electrona antarctica; assembly: GCF_951216825.1. Lineage (NCBI taxonomy): Eukaryota > Metazoa > Chordata > Actinopteri > Myctophiformes > Myctophidae > Electrona > Electrona antarctica. Next base: position 12,570,288 of record NC_136797.1, read on the forward strand.
GTACAAAATCTATTGAAAATAGCAGATCTACAAGCTCACAATGCGTTGCGTATTTTCAAATGGCCGAAATGTATAGGGTTGAAGTGGTTAATGTATGTTTTCTAATCAAAATTAAAATCTCCAAAGTAACTAGTAACTAAAGTTTTCAAATAATTGTAGTGGAGTGAAAGTACAAATTTTGCCTCTGAGATGTAGTGGAGAGTAGAAGTAAAAGTATTGGAAATTGGAAATACTCAAGTAAAGTACAAATACCTCAACATTGTACTTAAGTACAGTACTTAAGTAAAAGTACTTAGTTACTTTCCACCACTGTCCCCACTCACTCTTTACATTTTCACTTACCCAATACCTTGTGCCCCCCCCCCCCCCCCCCCCCCCCATATCCAGAATGCATAGTTGAGTGAGGCCACTTAATCTGGGCTGGGCAGTTTTGAATGTAGGCTTATATGTCAGGGCAGGCCAATCTGGTCTGTATAATCACATTCTCTCAGAGCTCATTCCAGACACACAAGTCATTTGAGAGCCTGGTTTTGAGATGATTTATCCGGGCTTCCTACCAGTGTGTGGATCATGTACAGCACTGACACTTTTCCTGTGCATTCAGACGACGCAGAATGGTTTTGATAAAGCCTAACAAACTGAATAAGTCCACAGTGAAAATAGTTTGATAAAAATCTAAATGTAATGATGATGCTGGTTAAAAGAAGATTGTTACTGGCCATTCCTTTTGTTTTGTTTTGATAGTGACAGTGTTTAAACGAGTGGAGAAATGTCCTTTTTATCGGCATGCGATACATTCATGGAGATGTGTTTTTACTGACAGTGAATTACTGACTTACTATAGTATGCAATGCACTGATAATAATAATAATAATAATAATAATTGTAATAATAATAATAAAACTTTATTTGTATATGACATGAAATGCAGCTCAAAGTGCTTTACAGAGCAATGGAGAAAGAAAGAAAAGAAAAGCAAGGCATAAAACATTAAAAAATAATAGCAGTAATGCAATACAGTGAGGACATGAATAACAAAAAATGCAAACGATCAACTAAAAGCAAGAGTGTAGAAGTGGGTTTTGAGCTGTGCTTTAAAAATGTCTACAGAAGCTGCCTGTCAAAGGTACAGTGACAGTACAGTTCCACGCCGTCACCGTATTTTTGAGTTGCCATTTTTTTAGGCAAAGAGAGCAGGCCAGCAGTGGAAGACCTTAGGGGGCGGTTTGGGACATAATTAGGCTGGCAGTCATGTAGGTAGGAAGGTGCGGTAGGACAAATATTTTGTGTATCAGTGTGTATCTGTCACATAAAAGGTGTCCCAGTCGGTCTCATACTTTTGATTTTTGATTTGATTTATTTATTAGATCCCCATTAGCTTGCTGTGAGACACAGCAGCTATTCTTCCTGGGGTCTTAAAACATATCATCATTACATTATTTCTTTTATATATTTCTTTTTTGGTGTGTGCATCTCATATGACACCATGGTGTGCAGAGCCGTATTCATGGCAATTCGTAGTAGAGACCAACGGTTTCTGGAAAACCGATACATCAGGAATATTTGCATCTGTCCACCCAGGGGGGTCTTAGAAAGAGGCAGAAAGAGTGTTTTGGGAGATTGTATTCATCAGCTTCCCTGAATTGGCCAACCGAGCCGCATAAGGTCTGCGCCGCATATAACAGCATGAACGACTATAGTAACGGCATTTTATCAGGTATTTGACCAATCTGGGAACTAAATCGTTACCAAGAAATTTCTTCACCAATGTGTTTCTAAAGGTGTCTAATAACATATACTAAAAGTTTGAAATTCAACTCCCGTGGGAAATTGAGTTATTAGCATAATATGTGACCATACCCTTAACATCCTATATAAGCATGTGACATATGAAACTATAGGGTTTTCATGATTCTGAATCCATTCCAAGCATTAGTTTTGCACAAAAAACACTCCTTGGGCTAAATTAGGCCATATCCACTTGACCAAATGTGCTGACCTCATCACGTTTGTGAGGCCGTTTTCCTCCCAAGGAGTGTTTTTTGTGCAAAACTAATGCTTGGAATGGATTCAGAATCATTAAAACCCCCTAGTTTCATATGTCACATGCTACTTAAAGAATGATGAAATTTGGACTTTTTTGCCTTATATAGGATGTTAAGGGTAAGGGTCACATATTATGCTAATAACTCAATTTCCCACAAGAGTTGAATTTCAAACTTTTAGTACATGTTATTAGACACCTTTAGAAACACATTGGTGAAGAAATTTCTTGGTAACGATTTAGTTCCCAGATTTTCATAGATTTCTCTTACGACTAGCGTTGTTTCCGACATGCATAGTAGACCGTATGCCCAAAGGGTCCTCCTAGTGCTTAGTTAGGAATGGTGCAAAGGAGTTTCTGTGTGGAGTTTGCATGTTCTCCCCGTGTCCCCTATAGGGTAGGTATACCCTCACAAAAAACATGCAGTGATCCTGGTCTCTAAACTGCCTCCCCCTGGCCAGCCGGGGCGCCCGATGGAGGGGAAAGGAACTGGTCGGAATAACGTGTTCCTTCCACACCCCTGTCAAGGTGTAAAGGAGCGACTTGGACACTCATGCATGAAGGAAGCATGAGTTCAAGTCCGTTGCTCTCCCCAGGTTGGCGGGGGGTGTGTAGAGCAAAATGGTCAATATCGTTTACTCAGCCTAATTGACACATGGGGTGAAAAATGGGTTACAAAATTGTGGGATAAAACTTATAGAAAAAAAGGAATGGTACGAAGGGTCTTCCCTGGTGCAGTCTAGAGGTTACTGGCCAGTGGTGGAAAGTAACTAAGTACTTTTACTTAAGTACAATTTTGAGGTATTTGTACTTTACTTGAGTATTTCCAATTTCCAATACTTTTACTTCTACTCTCCACTACATCTCGGAGCCAAAATTTGTACTTTTACTTCACTACATTTATTTGAAAACTTTAGTTACTAGTTACTTTGGCGATTTTATTTATTTTGATTAGAAAACATACATTAACCACTTCAACCCTATATACATGTGAAAATAGCCGATCTACAAGCTCACAATGCGTCGCAACACGAGTACATTTTAAATTCTGTACTTTTACTTGTAACGAAGTAGTTCTAAATGTGCAGTATTGGTACTTTTACTTAAGTAAAACAATTGAGTACTTTTTCCACCACTGTTACTGGCAAGGCCTGCGTCATGACGACGTGCATAAGATGAGGCCAACAAGAAGCCAAAGGAGGCACACGTGTCAGAATTGAAACGTAATTTTTGACCTGAGATCAGATTCTAAAAATGTCTTCTACATCCTGACAGTTTTCTGAAAGAGCTATGTTTCTATGTCAGTCGTTCTTCGATTTAAAAAAAATAGCAGACCTACAAGCTCGTAAGCGCGCCACTCTGTGGCGCGCTATGAGCTTGTAGATCTGCTATTTTTCAATAGCTAAAGCATAACATAATGCTAACACCAAAAGGGGTTCCCGCCCCAAAATGGGTTAAGACTGCCGTTGGATGGCAAAGGGAACATCTTGGACATAGCTAGTGCTACTTTAGGCCTCACTCAGACCTTTAAAACATTGATGCATGCTTGTTGTATGAATGTTGTGAGTGTCATGGCCGCCCCAATGCATTTCCAATGGAAGTCACATGGTTTGTAGTCCACATTTTGGACTACAAGCTGTTGTATGGCTTTCGGCTGTGTTTCGCAGACACAAATGTTGTGTCAAACCATGTGACTCCCATTGGAAATGCATTGGGGCAAGCTGTGTCACACCCTTTGTATACAACAAGCATACAGCAATCTGTTGCGACTGTGTGAGTGAGGCCTTAGTCTGGACCTGTCTTCTTGTATCTGTTGTGATATGGAAGTAGCTCAAGAGAGAGAGCGCGTGCGCGTGAGAGAGACATGTCGATGAGAACATATTATTTTCAGCAAACAATGCATAAAAGCCGACCGTGTCTTATCTTCTGAGAGCTCCAGATCATTATTATCCTATTGAATGTTTTTGTCACATCAGAGAGAAACTGTATACCCAGTACTAAAAATACGATGGGGGTTGAAATGTAGGGCCTTCCTGGATTAATTGAAATCCCTCTAATTGGATTAAAACATTTTTAGGACCTAGCATTTATATGCACCGCAACACATGCTGACTCTTGCACACATGCTGAATTTGCGTAATAATACGTTCACTGCGCAATTGTATACAGATGTGTACACAGCTACACACTTGTGTTGATCTGACATCCGTCCCTTGAGACAGACAAAAGAGGACGCTGTTTTTCCTTTGTTTTGCCAATGGGTTGCCAGATTGGATATGACATGATTATTCATTACATGTAGTTCATAGTGAATGTAGCCCAAATTGTAAATAATGGATTTTGAGTGAAAGAACTGGACTTCATAAGATCTGTCCACTTTGCACACAAGATTGGGTATTGGAATTTGGCTTTAACCCATTTTTGGGCGGGAACCCCTTTTGGTGTTTTAAGCATTATGTTATACTTTAGCTATTGAACAATAGCAGATTTACAAGCTCATAGCGCGGCACCGAGTGCCGTGCTACAAGCTTGTAGGTCTGCTATTTTTGAAAAATAGTGAAAATGTAGCGCAAGTCTTTGAATATATATTCTTTCACAGCGAACGTTTTTAGCTCAAATCTTTGCTTCTGGGGGTTCCTGAGCGGGCAATTACATATATTTTTTTGGGGTCCTTGACATGAAATATTGAGAGCCACTGATACAGAAACATGAGGTTTTTCAGAAAATTGTCATGATTTAGAAGACTTTTTTTTTTTAAATTTCGACGTCAAGCCTAAATGGCTTTAAGGACCGTAGAGAGAACCACTCTTGGTGGTCCCTCCCTGCTGCATGCTGGGAGGTGGCGGGTGACCTGAACCGGTGGAGGAGGTGTCCCTAAAGACAAATTCCAATACCCAAAATCTCGGCCACTCGCTCGCTCACTCACACTCGACCACTCCAGCATGGCAAAATTATGGTGAAATTGGTGACCTGTCGTAATATGTGACCACAGGGCTGGTCCTAATATATGACCACTGGGCCAGTCCTGAGCAATCTGGTGCCCCAAGCGGGACACTGACATTATGTAACACTCCACCATGGAATTTGGCTTCCGGGAACACAGCAGTGTTGTTTTTGGCGGTCACAGTCTTTGGTCTTTGGTCATTTGGTTAGTTTTAGTCATATTTCAGTCACCTGGGATGTCTTAGCGTCAGTCTAGTTTTAGTCGACTAAGTGTCATGCGATTTTAGTCGACTAAATCTACAGTTGATTTAGTCGACTAAAATGTATGCCGTTGTAATGACAGACCAACCAAGTGTAAAATGACTTATACTGGATCTCTTGTCCACTAGTCCCTTCCTAACATTTTAGTCTAGTTTTTATTTGTTGATGAAATTGTGGGTCTGGAACTTCCGTCTTCCGGGGACCCCCACACAGAGGGGAACCCCACACAGAGGGGACCCCCCACACAGAGGGGACCCCCACACAGAGGGACCCCCACACAGAGTTGCACCACTCACTTTACACAGGTGTGATTTATCACTTTGACTGATTTAAAAGAAAAACTTGCCTTAAATGGTTTAGATCTAATTTCTCCACACACACACACACACACGCACGCACGCACGCACGCACGCACACTAGTGCCACAGAATGCATTGTCATCATGTTAGCATAATTTGTGCCTATTTGTGCTGTGTATGATGCAGCTGTCTTTGCACTGGCGTAGGTGCGTGTGTGTGCGTGCGTGTGCGTGCGTGCGCGTGCGCTAACCACAGTAACATCAACCAAAACCTTGTCCAATTAGTTCTATGCCTGGGGAGGGGAGAGGAGAGGAGAGGGGAGGGGAGGGGAAGGGAGAGGAGAGGAGAGGGGAGGGGGGGAAGGGAGAGGAGAGGAGGGGAGGGGGGAAGGGAGGGGAGAGGAGGGGGGAGAGGAGAGGAGAGGGGGGGAGGGGAGAGGAGAGGAGAGGAGAGGAGAGGACAGGACAGGACAGGACAGGACAGGACAGGACAGGACAGGACAGGACAGGACAGGACAGGACAGGACAGGACAGGACAAATGGAGTGTGGAAGTCTATCCAACAATATGCTGTATCTTCCTCTGTTGTTTGTAACCAGTCTGTCAGACAGTCAAGACATGAAGATGCAGTCCAGCATATATACATACATATATATATATATATATATATATATATATATATATATATATATATATATATACAGATACTCTGGAAGGGGGTCGTTTCATTTTCCGCTGCACCTTAAAGCCGCAATCCACAACGTGTGTGTGTGTGTGTGTGTGTGTGTGTGTGTGTGTGTGTGTGTGTGTGTGTGACTGTGTGTGTGTCCGTCCTATACCCGAGGCGGAGTTGGCAAAAGGGCCTTTCTGTGTGGAGTTTGCATGTTCTCCCCGTGTCCCCTAGGGTAGGTACCCTCACAAAAACATGCAGTAATCCTGGTCTCTAAACTACCTCCTCCTGGCCAGCCGGGGCGTCTGATGGAGGGGAAAGGGACTAGTTGGAAATAACGTGTTCCTTCCACGCGCTATACGTCCGGCCCGGGGAAACTCCCCCCCCCCCCCTGTCAGGTGAAAAACAGCAGCTTGGACTCCTCATGCATAGAAGGAGGCATGAGGTCAGTCCGCTGCCCAGCCCCAGGTTGGCAGAGGAAGTGTAGCGCCCAGGATCACATTAGATAATTGACACTGGGTGGAAAAAAATGGGTTGCAAAATTTTGGGATAATAAAGTAGAACTTGGAACTGGAATCGATCAGAGACTACATCAGAGACTAGGGATGTGCCGATGAGACATTTTGGCCGATATCGATATATCCGATATAATTAATTGCTGTTATGGCCGATAACCGATATTACCGATGTCGATATGATCTCATTCTGTATTAAAAGATTATAATAATTTTGTCCATTCTGAAAAATACATGTAACAGGGTATCTGCACTGCATGCTTAGGCAAGTCAGATTTAACTTTAATACCTTTTATATTTAATATTGTGAGCTTGTAGATCTGTTCAAGCTGTTACTTTGGGCTTGTTTATCAGTAAAGACAGACCGATTAATCGGAACGATTAATTCATCGGTCTGATTGATTAATCGAACCGATGCCGATTAATCTAAAAACAACTAGAATGGGCCGATACCGATGTGTTTGCAGATTAATCTCCCATCACTATCGGAGACGAAATGTTTTTATATGGTATAGGCTACTCCTTTTCATTGTGAACAAGTATAGCCTAAGCAGAGTACAGTACTGTATATGCATACCCTACCTATGGCAGGTGAAAACAATTTGAATGCCTGATCTGCATGTGTACAAGAGCCCCCCCCCACCCCTCCCCTCCCCCCCAGAACCGAGATGCTGGTGGATGGTGTTCAAGTGGTTTAATGCTGCTGCCACTACTACTACTACTACTACAGCTGCTACTTATGTAGCTGATGATGCTAGCAGCTAGAGAGAGAGAGACAGAGAGAGAGAGAGAGAGGTGGACGGCCGTAGGGAGGGAGGGAGGTATAGTCAGGGGGAGGGGAGAGAAAGTGGTGAGAGTGAAGGGGGAATAAGGGACGGGAGAGTTTGTGTGTCGACGTGGGGGCGGAGGAAGGAGAGAGAGAGAGAGAGAGAGAGAGGGCCCAGGAGCCGCCGCTGCTATACTGATGCTGTGCTGCCTCTGCAGCCGCATGCTATTTCCCCACCCACGGAGAGGAGGGAGAAGAGGAGAGGAGGAGGAGGAGATGCGATGATGATGATGGTGATGATGGGGAGAGGAGGAGGAAGGACGAGTTAGCACTTAGCAGCGGTATACCTCCGTCCGCGGGAAATTGCTCCGACGCTATATAGCAGCCAGCAGATCACGGTAAATAATAATGATCCTTTTAATGCTATACTGGCTGCTGCCGCCCGCTGCTTCCTGTTCTATTGCATGGTCTCTCTCTCTCTCTCTCTCTCTCTCTCGTTTGTGCGTGCGCGCGCGCGTTGCGCTAACTCTCACTCCCCATCGGGTTTTCTTTTCACTGGGGAAAACACTTGTGTGTGTCTGTGTGTGTGTGACTGTGTGTTCAATCAATGCCCGCCTGTGGGTGGGTGTGCCTGCCTGCGCGCGTGCGTGCGTGTGTTTCGGAGTCGGTGGAGGCGCGCGTGTGTGGTATAATGTAATGGGTGTAGCGTTGTCAAGTGACTGTATTATTTGCTGAAGGCAGAGCCTCTCCCTGAGATCAGATGCAGCAGACTAGTCCGTCAACTAGACATGATGGAGGGGAGGAGGAGGAACGGTACATTGCGTCTCTCTCTCTCTCTCTCTCTCCTGATAATTATATACAGCCGATCTTTAATTCAAAGCTCGGTCGATAAATCAGCGATGATATGAATCAGCCTTGAATGGCAGCAGCATCCAGCTTTTAGCGACACAATGACTGTGTGTGTGTGTGTGTGTGTGTGTGTGAGAGCAGTGGCACCACCTGTTTGTATAGTGGAATCATATGCGCGTGCGTACACGTGGGCGTGTTGTGCCGCGCGCGCGTGTGTGTGTGTGTGTGTGTGTGTGTGTGTGTGTGTGTGTGTGTGCGTGCGTGTAAGAGAGAGAGGTAGGGAGGCTGCCGGCTGGGTTAGCATGTTTGACTCTTGACTAGCTGCTCTCAAATCCTGGAGATAATCTTTGTTGAACATACAGTGTTACAATTACAAATGCAGGTGATTGTTCAAATATAAAATTAGATACGTGTGTGCGTGCGTGCGGTCTGTGTCTCTGTCTATCTGTGACAGACAGACAGCATTACATTGTGGCTCATCATAACATGGTTTGAGAAAATGAAGCAACTCCTACAGAAATCCCTTCCTATAGCGTCATCATGGCGCACTTGTCAGTTACACATCAAAGTATAGTGGGCAGGGATTATATGAAACGTGTGTGTGCCTGTGCGCACTAAACTCTGTGTACAAATGGAGCCTATTTGCACACACTCACGGAATACAAACACATCATCGTACGACCTGAGGCCGATTCTGCAAATGCATTCTAAATGCTAACAGTTTTCTGAAACAACTTTGTTACTATATCAGTGCTGCTCAAACCTTTTCATGTCAAGGACCCTCAAAATTATATAGTATTTGGCCCCCCCATCTCAAAATATGTTGTTCCAGGGACCCCCATCTCAAAATATGTTGTTCCAGGGACCCCCATCTCAAAATATATTGTTCCAGGGACCCCCATCTCAAAATATGTTGTTCCAGGGACCCCCATCTCAAAATATGATGTTCCAGGGACCCCCATCTCAAAATGGGTTGTTCCAGGGACCCCCCATCTCAAAATATGTTGTTCCAGGGACCCCCATCTCAAAATAGGTTGTTCCAGGGACCCCCATCTCAAAATGGGTTGTTCCAGGGACCCCCCATCTCAAAATATGTTGTTCCAGGGACCCCCATCTCAAAATATATTGTTCCAGGGACCCCCATCTCAAAATGGGTTGTTCCAGGGACCCCCATATAAAAATGGGTTGTTCCAGGGACCCCCATCTCAAAATATGTTGTTCCAGGGACCCCCATCTCAAAATGGGTTGTTCCAGGGACCCCCATCTCAAAATTGGTTGTTCCAGGGACCCCCATCTCAAAATGGGTTGTTCCAGGGACCCCCATCTCAAAATATGTTGTTCCAGGGACCCCCATCTAAAATGGGTTGTTCCAGGGACCCCCATCTCAAAATGGGTTGTTCCAGGGACCCCCATCTCAAAATGGGTTGTTCCAGGGACCCTCAGAAGTTCACAGCTTGTTGGCAACAGGCAACAAGTCCATACTGACTATTGCATTAGGGTACATGCATTATATTATCTATAACTTCCATTTATAGGCAGAATATCACCACCAAATTTACATCACACATCAATGGTGTACTTATGATTGTACTACAGCATTTACTTGCAAAATAAACGTTTAATTAGCCTACTTTTGTGCCCAACCCAACTTCCCAACACCATCTGTAAACAATCCCCCCCCCCCCCCCTATCACATTACCCACACTGAACATCATTTGCTGTTCATATATTCAGAAGGGGTATGTACTATTTTCTACACAAAATATAACAATCATGATAATCATAAGGATTTAAATAGAATAGAAATTGCATGCATTCACAGGCTACATTCCTGTCTTTTGTCAATGTCTGCAATAGAAACATGGGAGTCCGCTGGCAACGTGATTGTGTGTGTCAGTTTTCACTTATTTGGTGTTCACTACACCAGAAGATTATTATCTTATATTTGCTGTATAGGCCTATTGAAAGTAACAGGGCCTTTAATAACACTTTGACTTCTATTCACAAGTTGCTTGAGTTATTTAATAGTAGAACATTTTCCTGCTATTCGCGAGTTGCCAGAGTTACGTTTTCATTGTTTAATCCACGTTTTGAATTAGTTTTAAGTCCTACGGGCAAATCCACCGGACAGAATGGGATATGAGACACGTTTTGATGACGTCATCGCAAAAAAGGTCCGTCGCTCCGGCGTGCAAAGGGTTATGGGAAATTGAGTCCCCATTGTTTACAACTAGACCTGTACGTGCCCGTCGCAGTCGGCCACCGGCCTACTTGGGAACGATGCAACTTGGGAACCTAATGATATATGTTGTCATAGCACCCGGTTTAACTGTCAGCCGGTGTCCCACATGGAGATCTGTGTATAGTATGTGCCTGTGTGCCTGTGTGTGTGAAGACTGCAAACTGAAAAGTGTGCTTGGCAATCAATTCGGCCCACTGGCAGAGCCTGTAGTAGTGGTTCTGGAGAACCGTGGGTCCGACCGACTCAATACCTGGCACTGCACTCCCTGTGGGGGTGTAGAACGTGTGTGTCGAATGTGAAGTCGGTGGGTCAAATGGTTCTCGAGTTACGTGAATTACAACCGCACACGTTAAGCTTATGTTTTTTAAGCTTGTGTTTTCTCGGGCGCCCGCTGGCCTAGCGGTCCAGGCAGGCGCATGACACATTATAGGCTCTGGTCTGACAGCGTGTCGTGTGTTCAAGTCCCGTTCATGATGACTTTTGCTCTCCCCTTCTCTCTCTCTCCCTCTTTCCTGTCCGTCCTTTCCTTCCGCCGTAGTCTGAAGACCCACCTTTTCAGACTCCATCATGGCCCATAGCACTTATCCTACCCCCTTAGATAGCACTTTTTAGACTTAGATAGCATTTGAAACAGACTTATAGCATGTCATGTAGACAGCACAATAATTGCATTGTATATAGTCATAGCACATCATAGTAGCCTACATATGTATAGCATAGTATAGTATATATGTATAGTTAATATGTATAGTGTCATTATATAGATATGTTCTAGTTACATTCTTAGCTTACGCATGTTTCTTGATAAATGCATTTTATATATGTGATGTATTCCCATACTTTTGTTCCTGCCTAATGTAAATCGCTCTGGATTAAGAGCGTCTGCTAAATGCCTAAATTGTAAATTGTCTTCACTGTAACTATCATTAAAAGGCACAAAAAGCCAAAAATCTTAATCTTTTCTCTTGAAACAAGACATGTTTTAAACAAGTGTCTGCTTGGCTGTGTGTAGCCTATATTATGTGGCGAGTGTAAATGTGAGAATACATCATTCTGTTTGTGTATAGCTGTGTTGATTATGACAGCAAATTGGGATGAGTTTTAGTCATAGTCTTTTGAATAAAATTCTGTTGAGTTTTAGTCGTCTGAAATGTTATACCTTTAGTCTAGTTTTAATAGACTTAAATATACGATTGTAGTCGACTAATTCTACAGTTGATTTACCGGTTGGCGGTGCCTGGATGTCGTCATAACTATATGCCTGATTGATACACTTGGTTGCATAGCCTGTGTGTGTGTGTGTGTGTGTGTGTGTGTGTGTGTGTGTGTGTGTGTGTGTGTGTGTGTGTGTGTGTGTGTGTGTGTGTGTGTGTGTGTGTGTGTGTGTGTGTGTGTCCGTCTGTGGACAGCTAATCTCTGGCACCGTGTGTGTGTGTGTGTGTGTGTGTGTGTGTGTGTGTGTGTGTGTGTGTCTGTACGTGTGTCTGTACACATAGCAGATCAGCTATTTTCGGGGCGCAACCCAGCACTCTTTAGCTAGTGGAGATGCGGTGTACGACATGGATTTCTAAACACATTTGTTCAACCCAAAATACTGTGTAAATGTTCAGGAGACTTCGGGGGAAAAAAGCAATTCTCCTGAATGCTGCCTTCCGGCATGGCATGGAAAGGAGTGGCATTTGCATTTCTTTCACCATGTAGTAAATGCTGTCTGGAAAGGGCAGTTGTTTTACAGACGGGTATAAGGTCAGGGGCTGAAGCCCCCTTTGATGTCTATGTGTGCACGTGCCTGGTCCTATGTGTTCAATTCATCAAGACATATTACCAAATGTACCAGTAAGACAACCTGAGGGCCCTAAAGGGCGAGGTCGCGTGCACGCATCCCCCTGGGTGACGGCACACTGCTGGGCGAGCGCTGGCGCTTTGGCATGGCGGTGTCAGATCAACATATGGAATGAATTCTGTACTGGCCATATATGGAGTGTGTCTTGAGTGAGTGTACAGGGTTTGATGAGGTCAGATATTCCAACATATGGAATGTCGGAACAGGAAGGACGGTTGGGGAAGGATCCACATATGGAATGTCAGAACAGCTCCATGTATGGAGATCTAAGGGTTTGAGGTTTGAGGTCAGATGTAGAGTTGCTGGCCGGCTCCATATATGCAGATCTAGGTGGCGATCCAGTCTTCTCCATGTATGGTTATCCAGGGTTAGATGAGGTCAGTGTCGTGATCTTCATATATGGAGAGATGGCCTATGGTGGTGTGACGTGTCACGAGGCGTGACCATATATGGAGGCGTGATGTCAACAAGGCGTGACCATATATGGAGGCGTGATGTCAAAGCAAAGTTACTATATTTACCCAGGGTATCTGGGCTAAGCTCAAGAACTTGTTTCCAGCCAGGCCCTGCTCATAGAACATTTCATGGTAGTGGTTCAATGACTTGCTCAAGGGCACTTCAGCGGTGGTAATTTTAACGTGTCGGACCGCTGATTCGAACTGGCGACCTTCCGGTATCAAGACCGCTCCGCAATCCGTTCGGCCACCGCTGCCACAGGCGTGACCATATATGGAGGCGTGTCACGAGGCGTGACGTCACAGGGCGTGACCACATATGGAGGCGTGTCACGAGGCGTGACGTCACAGGGCGTGACCACATATGGAGGCGTGTCACGAGGCGTGACGTCACAGGGCGTGACCACATATGGAGGCGTGATGTCAACAAGGCGTGACCATATATGGAGGCGTGTCACGAGGCGTGACGTCACAGGGCGTGACCATATATGGAGGCGTGTCACGAGGTGCGACGTCACAGGGCGTGACCATATATGGAGGTGTGTCACGAGGCGTGACGTCACAGGGCGTGACCACATATGGAGGCGTGATGTCAACAAGGCGTGACCATATATGGAGGCGTGTCACGAGGTGCGACGTCACAGGGCGTGACCATATATGGAGGCGTGATGTCAACGAGGCGGGACCATATATGGAGGCGTGAGGTGACGGACGGACGGACGGACAGATGGACGAACGGACGGGAGATGTAGGTTTTCATAGTAAATGCGACCTACGGTCACAACTAGAAGCAGTAAAAGTATATTATTTACGCTGCAGGAAACCTGTTTCTGTAGTGGCAAGCTAGAAGACTTGTCTAGGTATACAGTAGGTCTGGTCGGTGTTTTATTTTGTGCAGTTTCGCTCTCTATCTCTGTCTTAACCCATTTCGGGCGGGAACCCCTTTTGGTGTTTTAAAGCATTATATGTTATACTTTAGCTATTGAAAAATAGCAGATCTACGAGCTTGTAGATCTGCTATTTAGATCTGCTAGAAAAATCGTTAAAATGTGGCGCAAATCTTTGAATATATATTCTTTCAGAGCGAACGTTTTTAACTCAAATCTTTGCTTCTGGGTGGGGGGGGGGGGGGTCTCTGGAACAACAGATTTTCAGATATGGGTCGGCGGCCGATTACATATATTTTTGGGGGTCCTTGACATGAAAATGTTTGAGAACGACTCACATAGAAACATAGGGTTTTTCAGAAAACTAGAAGACATTTAGTAGAATCTGTTCTCAGATCCAAATGGGTTAAGTTCTTCATGGTCTCTATGCAGCACTAGCTGCAGTAACAGTTCACTTTGATGCTGGGAAGGGGTAGAAAGAAAGGAGGGATTTATTAAAGGAAGAAGTAGAGTAGAAGAGAAACGTGTGTCTTGAATCCCGTGGGCTGATTTCCTGGGCTGTTCTCTTGAGATTAGCGGTAAAACAAACCTCACCGGCCAAAAGACTTGCCTCCCTCCTTGAATAATCCCCCATGCTCCTCAGGATATAATACGTGCACGGAGATGTCCGTGCAGTATGGAGGGACACACACGCACGTGCACACGCACACACACACACACACACACACACACACACACACACACACACACACACACACGCGTGTGTGGGTCACTCCATGTCTCTTTTTATCCCGTTTCTTTAGCCAAATGTGTACCTGTATGTATGTATGTGTGAGTGAGTGACAGTCAGAGTGCAGAGGGAAGCATGCACATGATGGCACTTTCCAACAGAAATTCACAGATGCTGAATACTTGGATTATGGAATACGTACATGAGAAGATAGGACATATAATAGCAGGTTTTCATCAGGCGCAGTGTTTTTTTTGTCGACTAAAACTACTGTATAAGACAAAAAAATGTTCGTCGACTACCTTTTTTCACTGATGAAAATTAAATGGAAACTAAATGAAAACTAAGCTATGATGACTAAAACTAGTGGACAAGAGATCCAGTATAAGTCATTTTACACTTGGTTGGCATACTGAAAATAGCAGATCTACAAGCTCACAACGTGTCACGCATTGTGAGCTATTTTCAGCAAGTGTGAAAACAGTCATTACGACGGCAGAATTTTTGATTCTTTCAAAAACCGCATACTTACAGTAGGCTACAAGCTTGTAGATCTGCTACAGTATTTCTCAATAGCTAAAGTATAACATAATGTTTAAAACACCAAAAGGGGTTCCCGCCCGGACTGGCTTAAATCTTGAAACCTTTCTGCTAATGAAATGTTTCATACTGCTGACTGCTGCATTGTCGTTGGAACATAGCTTGTTTTGACCAAAAACGCAATCTGGTGGGAAAACAAGAATCCAAGATAAATGCATTTTTTTTCCTACTAGCCCTTACCCGTTGAAATACTTGCCTTGTGGCCGCGGGGGGTACTGTGCCCTGGGTGCGTTTTCAATTCACTAATAAATTCATTATTAATCATTATTTTGTGTGAAATCGAAAAAAGGGCTTCGTTACGCCCTCCATATTATTATGGTCCATGCCTGTGTGAAAAGTGGGAGTGATTGGTGCAGGCAGTGAGGAGCTACGGCAGTGATAGTGACAGACACACACACATTCAGACAATTGATACAATATACAATATGATAATCTGATAACGTGGAGGGCGGATGGCAGGCAAAACTTTAACTTCCGGTTTATTTCCGGCGGTATCTGTTGCTTAGCAACCGTCAACGGCAGGGAATGTGTTTTATTAAAGAGCTGCAAGCTCTAGAGCCGCATGTTGCCTAGCCCTGGTGTGGGGTTTACACACACACGCACGCACGCACACACACGTGCACACACACGCACACGTGCACACACACACACACGCACACACACACGCACACAGGCCACACACACATCCTATCATCTGAGGTTTTCATATACTCATCCTTACATCTACCAATCTACCAACAGCCTTGCTTTGCTTACACTACCGCAGTGCTCAGATGCAGGCTTAAAAACCAGAGGCAGAGGCAAATAAAAGGTCATGAGATATGGCATGATGTGAGCGGCATTTTAAACACATGACGTAAATTGAAGCTGGCACTTTCTTTTTTTTCCCTCTTTTTACCAACCTGGCACTCTCTGTACCTGTATACGTGGAACAGTTTCTATAGCAACCCCCCCCCCCCACACACACACACACACACACACACACGTTTAACCCATTCTGGGCGGGAACACCCCTTTTGGTGTTTTAAAGCATTATGTTTGTACTTTAGCTGTTGGGAAAATAGCAGATCTACAAGGTCATAGCGCAGCACCGAGTGCCGCGCTACGAGCTTGTAGGTCTGCTATCTTTGAAAAATCGTGAAAATGTGTTGCGCACATCTTTGAATGTATATTCTTTCAGAGCGAACGTTTTTAACTCAAATCTTTGCTTCTGGGGGTGTTCCACAACATATTTTCAGACGGGGGGTCGGCGGCCAGTTACATGATGCTCTGATGAAGGCTGCATAGCCCAAACGCATAAGCGTTCCTTTTTGGTGTGTGCCAATAAAGAAATGGAAATGTGAGTACTTTGTCCGCCATTTATTTAATTTCTGGATGTGCTATACCTTTTTGGAATTTTTTTATTCCTATTTTTTTGATATATTGTACCTTTTTGGTACCTTTTTGGAATTTTTTAATTCCTATTTTTTTGATATATTATTTTTGGGGGCCCTTGACATGAAAATGTTTGAGAATCACTGACAATAGAAACATGGGGTTTTGCAGAAAACTGTCATGATTTTGAAGACATTTTGTAGAATCGTCCTCAGGTCTAAATGGGTTAAGTGATGGTGGTGTGTGTGTGTGTGTGTGTGTGTGTGTGTGTGTGTGTGTGTGTGTGTGTGTGTGTGTGTGTGTGTGTGTGTGTGTGTGTGTGTGTGTGTGTGTGTGTGTGACTGTGTGTGTGTGTGTGTGTGTGAGCGCTGTATTGACTGCTAGCAAACACACTGTAAGTGAGCTCATGTCGTTAAGCCGTTGGAGGAGCAGAGGGACGGGTGGAGAACATTTTCCTGGCTGCTTTTCAACATACACAGAAGTTGACCCATTTGGACCTGGGAACCATTCTATATGAATGCCTTCTAAATCCTTCCAGAAGCAAAGATTTGAGTTAAAAACTTTGGCTCTGAAAGAATATATATTCAAAGATTTGCGCCACATTTTCACGATTTTTCGAAAATAGCAGATCTACAAGCTCGTAGCGCGGCACCGAGTGCCGCGCTATGAGCTTGTAGATCTGCCATTTTTTCAATGGCTAAAGTATAACACAATGCTTAAAACACCAAAAGGGGTTCCCGCCCCAACATGGGTTTTAAAGGCAAAGACAGACAGACACTTGACACTGCAGGTGGAGAACACGAAAAATAAAAGGAAAGAGAGGGAGGGGTGGAAAAGGAAAGAAAAGGAATTTAGAAAGAAGTTAGACTTTAGAATAGAAGATTAATTCTATTTAGCACTACAGGCAAGAGTGTATAGGAAAATGACATACTCCTTATATAGGAAAATGACATACTCCTTTGACCTGTCATGTGTATACCTAGAATATGTCTTCCGTCACCGATTCACATGAATGACATTTCAGTATAGAGGGTATGCACATGCTTAAAGTGAATGGCACATCGAGTGGCACATCGAGTGGCAAAGCAACATGCAAAGTGAGTTTAACATTGTTTAATGTTGTTTAATGCAATCAGACTTTTCTGAAAGTCCAGAAAGTAGTTTTTTGCCACTCAGTAGGTATTCCTGCATAACTTCCAGGTTTGATGATGATGTCACACGCATACCCTCTATACTGACTCCTGTCATAATTGGCCTGGGAGTGTAAATATGGACCTACCTTTATTAATTAATTTTTCATTTAGGGTCCATTTCACAGTCTCAGAGTTACATTAACACGGAGGGTTTCACTGCGTGACATATTTCTTTTTAGGGCTTTACATGAACTTTAAAGGAGCATTCAGTGATTTGGGTGATTTGGAAAACCACCCAGTCCACCCCGGTAACAAAATGTGCACATGCACGCTCTACAGTGGGGGGAAGTGCATCAAGGCCCGCCCCCACACATGATTGGAGGAAGGCCCCTCTCATCCTGATTGGATGAAGGCTTTGCCACCCGCCACCAAAACTGAAACTAGGGTTTTTTGACCCCAGGGGCTCACTGGGGACAGGGAGGAACTCCTTATATGGTCAGCACACTCTATAGTAGGGAGGATTATCCAAATAAAAAGAAAAAATAAGTGATATTTGAATGAAGCGAAATCACTGAATATACCTTTAATGAACTTTTAACCCATTTAGACCTGAGGACGATTCTACAAATGTCTTCTAATCTGAATCATGACAGTTTTCTGAAAAACCTATGTTTCTATGTCAGCGGTGCTCAACCTATATTTCATGTCAAGGACCCCAGAAATTATATGTAATTGTGGCCACCGACCCCCATCTGAAATATGTAGTTCCAGGGACCCTCCCCAGATTTGAGTTAAAAAACATTCGCTCTGAAATAATATATATTCAAAGATTTGCGCCCCATTTTCACGATTTTTCGAAAATAGCAGACCTACAAGCTCGTAGCGCGGCACTCGGTGCCGCGCTACGAGCTTGTAGATCTGCTATTTTCCAATAGCTAAAGTATAACACAATGCTTCAAAACACCAAAAGGGATTCTCGCACAAAATGGGTTAAGTGGTCAGAGTCTGCTGCAGAATGACATTTACTTGGAAGGACAACTTCAGACTGAAAAAAGAGAAATGGAAACATGTAGCCTTGGCTTTTTCTTCTTTTGGCTTTGAGTTTGTATTGTAATCTTTGGCACTCCCTGCTTGGGGTTGGGTGTTGGTATACAGATACATTAAGAGGCCCATTGAGCCTAATTTATGATCGCTGTCCTTGTACAACGATTTTCCCTTTCCGAACGAGAGCTGACGACGTGTCTGACTGTCTGTGATCTCCTCATTACTTCTAGTGTTTTATAACACTGCGCAAAAAGCATGGAATACGGATGTGTATATCACAGGAAACTCCCGTTTAAACTTTCCAACAGAACAAACTCCGGTAAACTCCCGAATTGTACCATCACACCTGTATATTACCGTATATTAACTGTATATGCCCGCTAAACTTGAGGTTATACGGGCAAAATACAGTGCCCATAATTGCCCGTTAACTCTTGTCTCTGCAACTACTGAAATGAGTTTTTTTCGATGGGTGGCTGGATAGAGTGAGAAGTTCAGTCACGCGGGAGAGAACTCGCTGCTCCTTCGCCTGGAAAGGAGCCAGCTTAGGTGAGAGACAGTGTGACTGACTGACTGACTGACTGACTGAAGTGTGTGTTTGAGAGAGAGAGAGAGAGAGAGAGTTTCTCACAGAGAGAAATCCACAGCCTCAGACACTGGCCTGTCCAGACACCAGCAACATGACAGGGCCGGCTGGGCCGCCCAGGTGTTACTAGTGTGACTGTCACCTATCAGGTCTCGCTACTGAGCCGTGCTCACCGGGGACCCACAGTACCTTGCTACCTATATAGTACCTAAAACAGTATGTACTCTCTGACTCAGCCATAATGCTTCATCCGGGCGCACTGCCATAGTAAGACATTATACAACCTGCTCACAATCGGTGTACCTTTCAACAAAAGGCTTCGCACACAAAGCATTATTGTTCCATCCACGACGGAGAGACGCTCTCTGCTGCTGCTGCTGCATTGTTGCTCCTCCACCCCAGGGGGATTTTTTCTTTTTGGGCACATCCGGCCCTTTCTGCTGCAGTGTTCGTTAGTTGCAGGATGGATGGATGGGGAACCTTTTATTTCCTTCCTCCATAAACATGTATAACTTCAACTGTGTGGACTAGAGTCTCTTTTACACTGTTAAACCCCTTCTGGGCGGGAACCCCTGTTGCTGGTTTAAAGCATTATGTTATGCTTTAGCTATTGCAAAATAGCAGACCTACAAGCTCGTAGCACGGCACTCGGTGCCACGCTACAAGCTTGTAGGTCTGCTATTTTTGAAAAATCGTGAAAATGTGGACGCAAATATTTGAATATATATTCTTTCAGAGCCAACGTTTCTAACTCAAATCTTTGCTTCTGGGGGAGTCACTGCCTGGAACAACATATTTTCAGATACGGGTCGGCGGCCAATTACATATACTTCTTGGGGGTCCTTGACATGAAAATGTTTGAGAACAACTGACATAGAAACATGGGTTTTTCAGAAAACTGTCAGGAATTGGAAGGCATTTGTAGAATCTTTTCTCAGGTCCAAATGGGTTAAGCCATTAAATGGGTTAAGCCATTATGCAGCATTATGTTATACTTTAGCTATTGAAAAATAGCAGATCTACAAGCTCATAGCGCAGAGTGCGGCGGTACGAGCTTGTAGATCTGCTATCTTTTTTTGAAAAATTGTGGAAAATGTTACGCAAATCTTTGAATATATATATTCTTTCAGAGAGAACGTTTTTTTTTCGTTTTTTTTATACGTTTTGTGGCTTTCGCCTTAATTTATTTATTTATTTTTTCATAGAGGGATACAGGAGTAGGCTGGCAGGAAATGGGGAGAGAGATGGGGGGGGGGATGACACGCAGTAAAGGCCGTCGGGATCGGGAGTCGAACCCGCGGCACCGACTGGCCAGACTGGATTGTACCAGCCAAGGTTGCCTGGACGGCTATACGCCAGCCGTCCCGGGCCAGAGCGAACGTTTTGAACTCAAATCTTTGATTCTTGGCAGTCCCTGGAACAACATATTTTCAGATTGGAGTCGCGGCCAATTACATACAGTAAAAGTTTGGGGTTCCTTCACATGGAATAGTTTGAGCACCACTGATACAGAAACATAGGTTTTTCAGATTTTTTTTTTTTAGATTGAAGACATTTGTTTTTAATCGGCCTCAGGTCTAAATGGGTTAACACCCAGTTTTTCCACCTTATTGTCTCCACCAGGCCGAAGGCATGGGGAGAGAGTATGTTTTGCACTCCATCCGTCCATGTGTGTGTGTGTGTGTGTGTGTGTGTGTGTGTCTGTGTCTGTGTCTGTGTGTGTGTGTGTGTGTGTGTGTGTGTGTGTCTGTGTCTGTGTGTGTGTGTGTGTGTGTGTGTGTGTGTGTGTGTGTCTGTACGTGTGTGTGTGTGTGTGTGTCTGTACGTGTGTGTGTCCCCGTCTGTGGACAGCTAATCTCTGGCACCGTTTGTCTTGATTGCACACACATTGGTCTGTTCTAGTGCCACCAGGAGGCCGCTTTTTGAAAAACAAATTTTTGTCCAAACTTCACGCAAATTGGTACACAGTCTCTCAATAGCCATTACACGAAACGGGCCTTTCAGATTTGTCACACTCCATCCTGATTGGCTAAAATTGGCTTCCAAAGTTCGCAGGACTGCTGCGTTTCCAACAAAATGCCACAAATCATGAACACATTGTGTGAAATGTTGCACGCACATTCCCACTAGGCCGAGGAAGAAATGCCACTTGAAAATGTCCAACTCAGCCTCATGGTGGCGCTATAACTGGCCCATTCGTGTTTTTACCTAATAACTGATCTCTATAGTCATGTGATCACGACGGGTTTGTTTCATTTCTCATGTTCCATCCTGATTGGCTAAGATTGGCTATACCAAAGTTTTCAGGAGTGGCCCGTTTTGTACAAAATGCCACAAAAATCATCAACGCAGTGTCCGATTACACACATTCACACCAGGCTGAGGAAGAAATGCCACTTGACATTTTTCAAATCGGCCTGATGGTGGCGCTATAAACTTCGTATGCACACTCCCTACAGCCCAAGGAAAAACGTCTGGCATTTTTTTATTCTGCCACCATGGGGAGGCCCACTTATGTGCAACACTTTCTTTTATATTAGTCCTTCAGATTTTATCCAAATATCAACCCTGGTGGAGACCTGTGCCCCCGAGGGCACATAAAAAGACCACTATCACTATGGTGCATCTATATGGCATTACTGTTTTCTACTGTTCTCTATGACACTATGGCAAAGAGAACATTATGTCATACATGCTATCTGGCTTTCCATTATCGTCACCATAGAAATAGTCAGTAAGCCGACCTCTGCTCAGCCTGTTACTGTGTGTATCTCTGGCATACATTTTCGCAACTGTGCAATGGGGTCAGATATAAATTATGTAGTGCCTTTGCAGTATGTTTAGCCACAGATTGGGCCGTGCGTGCGTGCGTGCGTGCGTGCGTGCGTGCGTGCGTGCGTGCGTGCGTGCGTGGGTGGGTTTGTCTGGCGAGTGGGTTTGCACATTAACATGCATTTGTGTGTTGGGGCGGAGAGTTGTGTGTTTCTGTGTTGCACGACGTGCATGATTTGTACAGTCGTGTACAAATGAACTGCGTGCGTGCGTGCGTGCGTGCGTGCGTGCGTGCGTGCGTGCGTGCGTGCGTGCGTGCATGGAGGTCTGCCCAAGCATACAGTAGGTAATCCCTTTCCAGCTCAGGTGTGTCTCATTACTGCTGCTCTGATCTTCCTCACAACGTTGTGTATCTCCAGCTATCTCTAAATGTCTCTCTCTTGTTTGTTCAAGAAGGAGAAATGAGGGAGCCACTATCCACGGGAAAGATATATGCATGAACCTAATGGGTCTTTATCTCCCATATAGTCTGAAGACAGACACACCTCTTCAGAAGTCACCTCGCCCCATCTTCTTCTCTCCTTGTTGCGTTGGCTCCCATATAGGGTCAATTTACTTGCCTCAAGTTCTGGGTGCCTGACGCAGTGCCCTTGCCAAGCCTCATCCTTCTCTCTCTGACTTTGTCCGTGACCCGTGGGAGGTCCCCGTAGAGGTCCACATTTCTGATGCGGTCCGTCCATGATGTGACACCTAGTGCCATTCGTAGCATTCTTGTGTCGACTCCATCCAGGGCTTTTTCCTGTTGTATTGTAAGGGTCCATGTCTCGGCCCCATACAGCAGTACGGACTCGACTGTGAGGGTCCATGTCTCAGCCCCATACAGCAGTACTGACTCCACTGTGAGGGTCCATGTCTCGGCCCCATACAGCAGTACTGACTCCACAGTGAGGGTCCATGTCTCGGCCCCATACAGCAGTACTGACTCCACAGTGAGGGTCCATGTCTCGGCCCCATACAGCAGTACTGACTCCACAGTGAGGGTCCATGTCTCAGCCCCATACAGCAGTACGGACTCCACTGTGAGGGTCCATGTCTCGGCCCCATACAGCAGTACTGACTCCACAGTGAGGGTCCATGTCTCGGCCCCATACAGCAGTACTGACTCCACTGTGAGGGTCCATGTCTCGGCCCCATACAGCAGTACTGACTCCACAGTGAGGGTCCATGTCTCGGCCCCATACAGCAGTACTGACTCCACAGTGAGGGTCCATGTCTCGGCCCCATACAGCAGTACTGACTCCACAGTGAGGGTCCATGTCTCGGCCCCATACAGCAGTACTGACTCCACAGTGAGGGTCCATGTCTCGGCCCCATACAGCAGTACTGACTCCACAGTGAGGGTCCATGTCTCAGCCCCATACAGCAGTACTGACTCCACAGTGAGGGTCCATGTCTCGGCCCCATACAGCAGTACTGACTCCACAGTGAGGGTCCATGTCTCGGCCCCATACAGCAGTACTGACTCCACAGTGAGGGTCCATGTCTCGGCCCCATACAGCAGTACGGACTCCACTGTGAGGGTCCATGTCTCGGCCCCATACAGCAGTACTGACTCCACAGTGAGGGTCCATGTCTCGGCCCCATACAGCAGTACTGACTCCACTGTGAGGGTCCATGTCTCGGCCCCATACAGCAGTACGGACTCCACTGTGAGGGTCCATGTCTCGGCCCCATACAGCAGTACTGACTCCACAGTGAGGGTCCATGTCTCGGCCCCATACAGCAGTACTGACTCCACAGTGAGGGTCCATGTCTCGGCCCCATACAGCAGTACGGACTCCACTGTGAGGGTCCATGTCTCGGCCCCATACAGCAGTACTGACTCCACAGTGAGGGTCCATGTCTCGGCCCCATACAGCAGTACGGACTCCACTGTGAGGGTCCATGTCTCGGCCCCATACAGCAGTACTGACTCCACAGTGAGGGTCCATGTCTCGGCCCCATACAGCAGTACGGACTCCACTGTGAGGGTCCATGTCTCGGCCCCATACAGCAGTACTGACTCCACAGTGAGGGTCCATGTCTCGGCCCCATACAGCAGTACTGACTCCACAGTGAGGGTCCATGTCTCGGCCCCATACAGCAGTACGGACTCCACTGTGAGGGTCCATGTCTCGGCCCCATACAGCAGTACTGGCTATGAACAGCCGCCTCTTAACCCCCTTATGGCTATTGACATAATTGACGTGATGAATAAAAAAATCCCTCATTACCCTTGACGTAAATTACGTAATCGTTTTATTCCCTATAAAATTCCCTATGAACCTAAAACCGGCCGAAATCCTCGCGTGCACGCTCTCGCACGCACGCGCGCGGTCTTTATGTGCATAGCTGCGTAATATGCGATATTTGGGGCTTGAGTAGAGTTTAAAATAAACGATGATCGCTTTGCATCCCGTACATCTGACTGTGTAACACAGTGAAGAAAGCTAGCGGATGTTGTGATCCGTTGAACCGGAAATGACATCGCCAGGTTCGCTCTATTCGGTAAAAATCGGCATAATGGTGAAGTTACCGCCACCATCAGGACTGGGTATAATACTATAGACCAATTAATTGTTTACAAACATTGGGACTGGGCGCACGGGTGACTGTTTCATGTAATCAATTCCCAACAGATCTCCAAACCTGTTGTTTTGGGGAGTGCTGGTTTCAGTCCATTCAACCTCCTCTTGTGAGTTGGCTAGTGAGGTGCACCCTAGGAGACATTTATACTTCAAAGACCAACAGTATTGCACACAGAGAACAGCTGATATACAAGCTCACATGGCATCGCAGATGCGACTGTTGTGAGCGTAGAGGTCTGCGTGCGCGACACCATCGCGGGACGAAGCATAAATTATACTTGATGGACTGCAGGTGCGTGTGCAGCCGTGCACAAATAGGCTCTGCTGCCGTGTTCATGAGCGCACCTCCCGTTCTTATGACTGGAGCGACTGGAGGTGTGGTTTTGAGGACTGAGAACTGTTTTGAATTGCTATTATTGTTCAAACACAACAGAAACCAAGGATTATATATTTCAAGGGCGAAATCACAATAAAAATCCTAATCATTCTTCCTACACACTGGGAGAAAAACAGCATCTGAAAGTTTGATGGGGCATTTTTTACACATGAGTGCAGTTAGAACTTTTCTATTGCATCTTATGAGAGGTGGTGTTCTTCTGCTGCCTTTATGCGTGCACATGCTGTTTCTTATCAGTGTGACGTCGTCTGTTAAGGCGTCTATAGGATTACCGTGTTAAAATGAGATGTGTATGTCACAGATTTTTCTATTGGCATTAAAATGATGAATTAAAAATATGAATATTGCAGGTAGAATGCACAATCCACTGTTAATTAGGGTGGACATACGAGGGTTAAGGTCTTCTTGTCCATTCTTGTCACTTCCTCTCCGCTAGATGCTAGCTTACTATGCAGGTTATGTTGGTCCCTTGTTTCTAGTGCTGCACGATTCTTGCTCAAATGTGAATCTCGATTTTCCTCCCCGCAAGAATTGAGATCACGATTCTCAAAAAACGTTTTCATTTTGTCCACGAAATTGTCTTTATTTATTCTTTATTCTGTAGTTGCTGAACAGTAGCCTACTACATTCAAAATGTGCTGGAGCTAAAAATACGGTGGGCTAAAAGGATAACCCCCCCCAAAAAAGCTTCCATGTTCCCTTTCCATTGGGGTCCTGTGTATTCGGTTCATTGGAACATTTAGTGACAGACAGACAAATATACAATGCTACTCAAAAACATCATATAAACAAATACTCAAAAATAGAGTTGTCCCAATAGTTTTCAGACCGAGTAAGAGTACAAATACTTAATTCTTAGTACTCGCCGATACAGAATACCACTTAACCACTTATTTTACCCCCTTCTCCAATTTAATTTCATTGTCATGCCTACAACTTGTGAGTTGTCATGTATGCTTGTAGATCTAGGTTTTTGGCGATTTGCAGTGTTGGGTCAGACTTGCTCCCGTCGCATTCGTTCAGCCTAGTGTCAATGCCAGTATCAGTATCGGAACAACTCAAAATAGGTACAGGGGGGGGGGGGGGGGGCATTTCTGGTGATAGGCTTGAATTGTTTACAGGGGCCAGTTCCGAACTGCAGCCACCTGTAAGTACTCTTTTAGAGCAGTTTTGAAGGAGTCTAGGGATTCACACTTTTTATGACTGTTGGTAGAACAAATGTAACCCCTTGTTTGGGTTGAACATGATTTGTGAAGCTCCCGCGTGAATTACGGTGTCGAATGCCTTTTGGAGGCCCAGCATGACCATGCCGCATGCAGTATATTTTGCCCATGTCCACCTCATGATGCAGTCGTTCAAAAAGAGGTGCATGTGTGTCACTGTCAGTGGACATAACTTAAAGAGTTAGAACTAAGAATAGGAATGGTCTAATTTACTTCCTTTTGAGTGGTGCAACCACTCCCTTATGGAGCTAGGTGTGTGTGTGTGTGGGTGGGTGGCTGGGTGGGTGCGTCTGAGCACGAAAACAGCATGGTGGTTTTTCACCACCTGTGCTTAACCTAACACACACACAACCACAGCACACGCACATATTAACTGTATATATGGTGATTTCGGGTGTGCCAGTACAGTATACAGTTACAGTCCGGAATCTGGCCGGCACCCTGGGTGCGTTCCTGTGGGTCTGGAACATCCCAGGGGAATTTGGCCCCAGTTGCCTGTGTATTATGGTTCATATGACTATATACCAAAGGGGAGGAGGTGAAGTAGGAAGAAGTGCATTGCGTGGAGAAGTAAATCTCTCATGACGTTGGTACATGGCCTCTCCTGTCTCTCCTGTCTCTCCTCCCATGCCTCCAAGCGACTGTCTCCCGCTATGTAGAGAAGTACAATGGGGAACACGCACACACACACACACACACACACACACACATAATGAGGCCAGGGCCTCGCATTGCGAGATGATGAAAAAAAAACAAGAATACACTCCAAGGCAGATTAATATTGTATTCATATTTGTCAGTACAGTGTAGATCTTCCGATCATACACATTTTGAATTTTGACCAAAAACAAACCAGCTGGCCTAGCGGTTAGGGCGCTTAGCCCCACATATAGAGCGCCGAAGTCCTGACGTCACTCGCTTGTCCCCTCGATTCCCCTGGTTCACGGAAGTAATTTCTCTATGGAGAATAACATAGGGTCATCTTAATATCGTCTATAAAGCATTGTGGTCCAAAAATAAACAAGCTGTCTCTGCGTTATTGTCAGGGAGGTGTCTCTGTATCGTTTGCGACAGTCAGTCACTCATACTGTATATGATACGGTCTGTTTCTAGCGAAAATGTAACTAATTCAGCAGCAGTAACAATAGCGTTTTCTCTTTCATGGATTTTGAATCCCTTAGGGTTTAAATAAATGTTGCTTCTGGAACACAAGAGGATGCACAAAAGCTTATGGCTGATGTACTACATGCCTGGAGTCACTCATTATGTTATGCAAGGAAAGGCACGCGCATGCATATATGTGTATGCACATATACCGCACGCACGCACGCACGCACGCACGCACGCACGCACGCACGCACGCACGCACGCACGCACACAGCAGTCAGATCAGTTAACTATATCAGTAGTACTTGCTGCCATCTGTGTCTGTTGCCCTTGATGTAAGTCAGCGCTGCATTAGCGATGGCCTCTAGAACCGCCGCCTGTGTTGGCAGAAGCACGCAGACGGCAACGATGCGTTCGCACTGCGGCCGCTACGCGAGAAAGATACAACCAGGGCAGGAATTTCACGGCGGCCACGGCGGCCATGGCCGTCGTTGCCCCTCTCTTTGGCCTTGTGCCCCTCGAAAAAGTATATGCCCAGACGGCCACAGTGGCCGCGGTGCCCATGTGCCCCGACCGGCGCCCACAGCAGTTCATTTTACCGTTTGTCCTCTGCGCAATTTTCCAGTCATTACGGTAACCTTCCCCAAACGTCTCGCGCAGACTTGTATTGTCTGTAGGCTATTGTAGTTGTGTTGCCATTTGCCAAGTGGTTTGATTCTTTCGCGTTACTTTGCCTCCTCCCTCCTCCTCCTCCGCTCCATGCACGCATACACGCACTGACAGCTCTCACTCACACTGACACTCAGCGCTTCAGGATTATTATCACACAGAGCCCGTGTGTTAAGACCAACGTGACTCGTCTTCATGGACATATAAACTCACAAAACAACACCACGCAACAGCATAGACTGCAGGACTCCTCCACCATTTACCACGCTATCGTCTGCTACGTTAGTTGACAGAGTAAATTGTTTAAACAGCCAACGCTGGCCACTACACGGCTAATATCGCTAGCCAAACGCTAGTAGCCAAGCACCAGAGCGCGCTCACTGTACACCACGCGTCGCTCGCTTAATAATCATTCATTTCTGTATCAATGCGGACATAACGTGGTAAATGTTCATAAGCACACAATTGTACAAAATGCTTTTTACACTTGACTTATCTCCAGAGTCCTCAGTCCTGCAGCCCCACAATGCCATATGCCAGTCTAGCCTTAAAATCTACATTTATATGTTATTCAATATATTACTTTAGCACAAAATATAGGCTTTTCTAAACCAAGCCCTCATTCAAAAGTTATGTAAGTAATTAAGTAAATGTTATTTATAAAGCACCTTTTGAAACAAAGTTAGAAGGTGCTGAACAATTTGCACAGTATAAACAATAGAAGAAAATTAAAAACAAGGAACATATCACACAGTTGTGACTATAGCAGAAGAAAAACAAACAAGGCAGAACAGAAACATAGGGCTATAAAAATGAATGTAGCCTATTTAAGAAGAACTATTCTGAACCAATGTTCGCCTTTAAATTAAAAAAAATGTAATCATCCTTAACCTTTAAGCTAAAATAATGATGACCGGGGACTTAAAATCATTGTTTTAATTGATGGCCTTCATGCCCTGGCACTTGGCCTTGTGCCCTCAAAAAGTTGACCACACTAAAGGCCAAGTGGCCTTGCCCCTAAAAGGATGAAATTCCAGGCCTGGATACAACGCTACGCAACTCGTCTGTCGCTGGCCCAAGTGTTGATCAACATCAGTGTTGTTTTTGTCGACTAAAACTATGACAAAAAATGTTCGTCGACTACCCTTTTTCACTGACGAAAACTGAATGGAAACTAAATGAAAACTAAGCTATGATGACTGAAACTAAGACTAAATATATTGACGATTTCGTCAACAAATAAAAACTAGACAAAAATGTTAGGCAGGGACTAGTGGACAAGAGATCCAGTATAAGTCATTTTACACTTGGTTGTTTATTTGTTTATTTGGATCGCCATTAGCTACTACCTTAGTAGCAGCTACTCTTCCTGGGGTCCACACATAAAATACATTACAATCAATACAGTCATATGAAATACATTTTACAAGACTGTAAGAAAAACAGTTAAAAAAATAAAATACAACTAAATATAAAACAAGTGATTAATAACATTGCATATATATACAATTTCAGTTTGAGTAGCCTACCGTTACAGTATGAAATATTTTAAACAGTGCTCAATGACTCAAAAAGCAAGTGACATGAGATATTTCTTTAACTTATTTTTAAAATCTGATTTACTTGTTGCCTGTCTGATTTGTGATGGAAGACTATGCAGCTCTTTCATTGCTCTATATATTACTGTGTGTTGCATTGCATTAGTTTTTGAGATGGGAAACGTAAAAAGACCTTGTGCTGAATGTCTAGTATTGTAGGTGTGTTCGTCAGAGCTGAACTTCAGCTCTGATTTTTTTGCATGCTGAAAATAGCAGATCTACAAGCCCACAACGCGTCGCAGCGCGACGCGTTGTGGGCTTGTAGATCAGCTATTTTCAGCAAGTGAAAAATCAGTCATTACGACGGCATCAAGTACATTTGGTCGACTAAATCAACTGTAGATTTAGTCGACTAAAATCTTGTGATATTTAGTCGACTAAAACTAGACTAACACTAAAACATTCCAGGTGACTAAAATGTGACAAACTATCTGAAAACCTTAATGCTTAAAACACCAAAAGGGGTTCCCGCCCAAAATGGGTTAACAAAGGTGCAGACGATCAGAAATCAGCAGAGAGCGAGCGACGTTTGCGCTACTCTATGACGAATTGAAGTGGACTCGTCTCGGCCCCAGACTTTTTTTTGTTTTTCTCCCTGGAAATAAAAACGTCTGGGGTTTCCGAGGCTATGCATGTGATGACAATGTTTTGGCGTTGTGTGCGTGTCACTGAGTTTCAAACCAACATCGCATTGGCGGATGTTTCAAACTTTTGTCTCGATTATACGATTAATTAATGAACGGTTAGATATTATCAATGTGACGCGTTATGATCTCGTTAGCGCTGTGATCTTGTTAGCTCATAGCGCGGCACCGAGTGCCGTGCTACGAGCTTGTATAGATCTTGAAAAATCTTGAAAATGTGGCGCAAAGCTTTGAATATATATTCTTTCAGAGCGAACGTTTTGTAACTCAAATCTTTGCCTCTGAGGGGTTCCCTGGAACAACATATTTTCAGATGGTGGCCAATTAGGAATTAAATTATTTGGCGTGTGAGTGAAGACCATTTTGTTTTAATTGTATTGTATTTACTAGCCCTTACCCGTTGTGAGATATTGCCTCCCCCTTGTGGCCGTGGCGGGTACTGCGCCCTGGGTGCGTTTTTAATTCACTAATAAATTCATTATTAATCTATAATTTGTTAAATTATAGATTAAGACCTCCATATTATTATGGTCAATGCCTGTGTGAAAAGTGGGAGTGATTGGTGCAGGCAGTGAGGAGCTACGGCAGTGTTTCTGACAGACACACACACATTCAGACATTCAGACATTGACTGAATTATAGTATGATGATGATGATGATGATGTCGCCCGTCCTTTGGCTGTATATGTACAGTACGTACACGTGAACCACATGCTGCACATACCAGGAGTCTTAACACCTCTCGCCTACTAAAAGACGCCCCCTGCTATTACAAATGATATAAATAGCAGATCTACAAGCTCATATAGCTCATAGCTACGAGCTTGTAGGTCTGCTATTTATATCATTTGCATCATGTCACAATGTTCTTCACAGCTTGATCCGAGTACCAGGAGGCACAGCCCAATAATAGCACCTGTACCGACTGATTAGTAGCAGTGGGTCAGACCCTGCACGGGTCAGGCTGAGCCCTGGGAAGGCGGATATTTGACCAACTTTAGGAAGCAAACGCAAATGAGCAACTAAACAAGCCCAAACAACGCAACCGCTTTTCGATCCAGAAAAGGTTAAGAAGAAGAACCAATGCTGTGGTCCTTTGTTCAACATGTGTTCCTATAATCCAGGGGTGTCAAACTAATTTTGGGGCAAGGGCCACATTGTGCGAAAGGTGACTTGATGAGGGCCGCGGCCAGTTGCAGCTCATGTGCGTTGACTTACACAGTTGTCACTTGGCTTTGTTTTCTAGACTGTTTATTGACATGAATTGACTTTATTTGTATTACAGTTGTAGGCTACAATATGTTTGGTATGAGAGGTGGAAAAAAGACCCAATAAACCACTCGAAAATAGTTAAACATTTTATTATTATTTGTATCAAAAATATCCAAAATGGAAAATTGACATGTAGCCATCATGAAATCTGACACTTTGCATCTCTTTGCTTTGACTAGTAATCCACAACAACTCAACTAGTTGTTGAATAGACTGTTAACGAGCCCACCAGTGACAACATTCCACACCTGGGCTGAGACAAAGCCGTCTACAGCAGGGCCATTAGCGGGGCGGGTGGGCGGAAGCGTTGTTTCCTTTTTGAAAATCATCTCGAGGGCCGCATTGGACCTCTCCCTGGGCCGCACGGAGGGGTGTCAAACTGGATCACCAGTTTGACACCCCTGCTATAATCTATTCTACATAATGCAGCAGACAAGCTGGCAGATGAGGAGCTGTCCAGGGTTCTGATCTGATGACTTCTGGAGACCTTCAGCATGGTGCTGAAAGGACAGCTCCGCTGCTGCTATTAGCAGCTGAACTGCAGCCATGTCTTCAGGCTTTTTGTTGTTGTTGAGTGGTCCTATAGACAGCTATGTGTGTGGCTGTGTCCCTGGGTCTGTCCCTGGGTCGGTCCCTGTGTCCCTGGGTCTGTCCCTGGGTCGGTCCCTGTGTCCCTGGGTCTGTCCCTGTGTCCCTGGGTCTGTCCCCGTGTCCCTGGGTCTGTCCCTGTGTCCTTGGTTCTGTCCCTGTGTCAGTGGGTCTGTCCCTGTGTCAGTGGGTCTGTCCCTGTGTCCCTGGGTCTGTCCCTGTGTCCTTGGTTATGTCCCTGTGTCCCTGGGTCTGTCCCTGTGTCCCTGGGTCTGTCCCTGTGTCCCTGGGTCTGTTCCTGGGTCTGTCCCTGGGTCTGTTCCTGGGTCTGTCCCTGGGTCTGTTCCTGGGTCTGTCCCTGTTTCCCTGGGTCTGTCCCTGTGTCCCTGGGTCTGTCCCTGTGTCCCTGGCTGTGTCAGTGGGTCTGTCCCTGTGTCCCTGGGTCTGTCCCTGTTTCCCTGGGTCTGTCCCTGTGTCCCTGGCTGTGTCAGTGGGTCTGTCCCTGTGTCCCTGGGTCTGTCCCTGTTTCCCTGGGTCTGTCCCTGTGTCCCTGGGTCTGTCCCTGTGTCCCTGGCTGTGTCAGTGGGTCTGTCCCTGTGTCCCTGGGTCTGTCCCTGTGTCCCTGGGTCTGTCCCTGTGTCCCTGGCTGTGTCAGTGGGTCTGTCCCTATGTCCCTGGGTCTGTCCCTGTGTCCCTGGGTCTGTCCCTGTGTCCCTGGCTGTGTCAGTGGGTCTGTCCCCGTGTCCCTGGGTCTGTCCCTGTGTCCCTGGGTCTGTCCCTGTGTCCCTGGGTCTGTCCCTGTGTCCCTGGCTGTGTCAGTGGGTCTGTCCCTGTGTCCCTGGCTGTGTCAGTGGGTCTGTCCCTGTGTCCCTGGGTCTGTGTCAGTGGGTCTGTCCCTGTGTCCCTGGGTCTGTCCCTGTGTCCCTGGGTCTGTCCCTGTGTCCCTGGCTGTGTCAGTGGGTCTGTCCCTGTGTCCCTGGGTCTGTCCCTGGGTCTGTCCCTGTGTCCCTGGCTGTGTCAGTGGGTCTGTCCCTGTGTCCCTGGGTCTGTCCCTGTGTCCCTGGGTCTGTCCCTGTGTCTGTTCCTGGGTCTGTCCCTGTTTCCCTGGGTCTGTCCCTGTGTCCCTGGGTCTGTCCCTCTGTCCCTGTGCCTGTTCCTGGGAAATTCACAATATTGGCACCCGCGCTGGGCCTAGCCAAGTGGTCCAGGCGCATGCCACATATAGGCTCTGGCCTGACGGCGCGTTGTGAGTCCCGTTCATGACGACCTTTGCTGCGTGTCTCTCCCCTTCTCTCTCTCTCTTTCCTGTCCATCCTCACTGTAACTATCAACTATAAAGGCACAAACGCCAAATACAAACCTAAAAATAATAATAATAAAAAAAAAATCACAATATTGCATTTATCCTTAGCCTGCCATGCTTTGTAATGGCAGGTCTGTCTGTCTGTCTGCCCATCCGTCCGTCCGTCCGTCCGTCCGTCCAAAGATTTGAGTTAAAAACGTTCTTTCCGAAATAATCTATATTAAATGATTTGCGCCACACTTTTCAATAAAAAAAAAGAAATAGCAGATCTACAAGCTACGAGCTTGCTACTTTTCAATAGCTAAAGTATAACATAATCCTTAAAACACCAAAAGAGGTTCCCGTCCTGAATGGGCTAATTGTTGCAGCCATAGATGTTTAGCCGAAAACGTGATGCTCTCATTGGAACTATGATAATTCACTGATATCACCTGTGGGGCCTTTAGACTTAACCCATTTTGGGCCGGAACCCCTTTTGGTGTTTAACGCATTATGTTATACTTTTAGCTATTGAAAAATAGCAGATCTACAAGCTCATAGCGCGCCACCGAGTGGCACACTACGAGCTTGTAGATCTGCTATTTTTGAAAAATCTTGAAAATGTGGCACAAATCTTTGAACATATATTGCTTCTGGGGGGGTTCCTGGAACAACATAGGTTCAGACGGGGGTCGGCGGCCAAATATATATAAAGTTTGGGGTCCTTGACTACAAATAAAGGCTTTCTTACCTTTATTTGTAGTTGTTACCTCCCCACCAAAGAGGTGCTAATTTGCTTATTTCCATCGCTCAAAATTATTATTATTTTGTATACAGTATATCCACACTCGCACACTTTACTACTTATTTCGATGGAAATGAGCGAATTAGCTTATGTCATTTAGTTTACATTTAGCTTTCGTCAGTGGAAAAAGGTAGTCGACGAAACATTTTCGCCTTAGAAAACAACACTGGCTGCTAAACGATGCTAAAGATGCAGTGCTTTAAACAGTCCTGGGGAGATGCAGTGCTAGTCTAGACAGTCCTGGGGAGATGCAGTGCTCTAAACAGTCCTGGGGAGATGCAGTGCTAGTCTAGACAGTCCTGGGGAGATGCAGTGCTCTAAACAGTCCTGGGGAGATGCAGTGCTAGTCTAGACAGTCCTGGGGAGATGCAGTGCCCTAAACAGTCCTGGGGAGATGCAGTGCTCTAAACAGTCCTGGGGAGATGCAGTGCTCTAAACAGTCCTGGGGAGATGCAGTGCCCTAAACAGTCCTGGGGAGATGCAGTGCTCTAAACAGTCCTGGGGAGATGCAGTGCTCTAAACAGTCCTGGGGAGATGCAGTGCTCTAAACAGTCCTGGGGAGATGCAGTGCTCTAAACAGTCCTGGGGAGATGCAGTGCTAGTCTAGACAGTCCTGGGGAGATGCAGTGCTCTAAACAGTCCTGGGGAGATGCAGTGCTCTAAACAGTCCTGGGGAGATGCAGTGCTCTAGACAGTCCTGGGGAGATGCAGTGCCCTAAACAGTCCTGGGGAGATGCAGTGCCCTAAACAGTCCTGGGGAGATGCAGTGCTCTAGACAGTCCTGGGGAGATGCAGTGCTCTAAACAGTCCTGGGGAGATGCAGTGCTCTAAACAGTCCTGGGGAGATGCAGTGCTCTAAACAGTCCTACGGAGTTGCAGTGCCCTAAACAGTCCTGGGGAGATGCAGTGCTCTAAACAGTCCTGGGGAGATGCAGTGCTCTAAACAGTCCTACGGAGTTGCAGTGCCCTAAACAGTCCTGGGGAGATGCAGTGCTCTAAACATTCCTGGGGAGATGCAGTGCTAAACAGTCCTGGGGAGATGCAGTGCTCTAGACAGTCCTGGGGAGATGCAGTGCTCTAGACAGTCCTGGGGAGATGCAGTGCTCTAGACAGTCCTGGGGAGATGCAGTGCTCTAGACAGTCCTGGGGAGATGCAGTGCTCTAAACAGTCTTGGGGAGATGCAGTGCTCTAAACAGTCCTGGGGAGATGCAGTGCTCTAAACAGTCCTGGGGAGATGCAGTGCTCTAAACAGTCCTGGGGAGATGCAGTGCTCTAAACAGTCCTGGGGAGATGCAGTGCTCTAGACAGTCCTGGGGAGATCCAGTGCTCTAAACAGTCCTGGGGAGATGCAGTGCTCTAAACAGTCCTGGGGAGATGCAGTGCCCTAGACAGTCCTGGGGAGATGCAGTGCTCTAAACAGTCCTGGGGAGATGCAGTGCTCTAAACAGTCCTGGGGAGATGCAGTGCTCTAAACAGTCCTGGGGAGATGCAGTCCCCGGACTGGACAAGTTGAAGAGGGCACTGGAATCACTTATGAATACTGAGCTATATAAACATTGCCCTAGTTTGAGTCTGGAGTATAATTATGTAACAACCGAAAGCACCTGCAGTGTGACTGTCTTCAGAATGTGAATCGAGGTGGGAGGGTGGAGGGAATATAAATGCATAGCCATTCAGCTGCTGACGAGGCTGAAAGCATATCTTCGCTGCCGGGTGGATAAAGATAAAGATAAAGAAAACGTTATTGTCCGTTAAATTTACATGAAATGGAAATTCGTCTTTGGCACACCGGCAGTCAGTTACAACAATAAAACATTACAAACAATACACAGGTGCATTAAAATACTGTATAAAATGCATTCACATAAACACAGCAACAGTGATCATGAACAGTGGGTGTTAGGTGAGCCATTTAAACATTTTCTTATTTAAAATGTCCACAGCAGTTGGCACAAACAAAGTTTTGTAACCCTTCTTTTTAACTAATTTTGCCCTAAGCCTCCTGCCCGATGGCAACAAGTCAGTGTGAAGAGGGTGGGTAGAATCATTGTAAAT
>NC_136797.1:12611566-12636566 GCF_951216825.1 Electrona antarctica
TTGATTGTTTATTTATTTTCGTGTCCTGCAAACATTGTGCCAAACCCTCATGGGTTTATAAGACACTATTTCACAATTGCATTTACAGCATGTTTACATTACATAATTCATTATATTACAACTCAGATTTATACAGAGTACTCTGTCTTCTTTCCCAAGCTTGACAAATAAAATCTGCCACAACAAAAGTCCCTTTGGCAAAACATATCTCCATTTTTGCATAGTCATTTAAATCTAGGAAATCCCCACAGATAGAAGACATCTTATTAACCAAAATATCCCTTATGTCGTCATATTTAGAGCAGTAAAACAAAAAAGTGAACGTCGTTTTCAATTTCATCAAGATCACAGAACAGGCAAGATCTCTCTTCTTCAGGAGTGGCATTAAACCTGCCAGTCTCCAGTGCTAATGGTAATGTTCCTGACCTTATTTGTGCACAGAGAGATCGTTGTCTTTTGTTTAAATTATACTTCACATAAGGTTCTACGGTATATATGTCCTTTATAAGGCAGTAGGTTCGCAACTTAGGTTTGTACCATAGGTCCCTACACCAGTTTTCTTTATATCTGGAGAACATTGTATTTCTAATTTGATCCCCGGAAACAACATATTCTCAGATGGGGGTCGGCGGCCAATTACATATAATTTTTGGAGTCCTTGACATGATATAAGAACCACTGACAAACATAGGTTTTTCTGAAAACTGTCAGTATTTTAGAATCGTCCTCAGGTCCAAATGGTTTAAGTAAAACAATTGAGTACTTTTCCCACCACTGGTGAGGCTTTACTTTGCAGTCCCAGTGTTGTATAAGACCGATAGGTACCTATGCTTTATGTACAGCCCTACTGTACAGGACATACTGTACGTCTCAAGCCATTGCATCGGTCTTACAGTTTGCAGTCAGTGATCCATCTCTTTGGAAAATCAATACACCAATAGCCCCTGTGTTTCCACAGGGGATGGTGTGCCCTTTTAGCACCTCTACTAGTCATCATATCTGTTAAGTAAAGAGTGTGTGTGTGTGTGTGTGTGTGTGTGTGTGTGTGTGTGTGTGTGTGTGTGTGTGTGTGTGTGTGTGTGTGTGTGTGTGTGTGTGTGTGTGTGTGTGTGTGTATATCTGGCATTATGTCTCGTATTGATTTAAAAAAAAAAAAAAAAAAAGTTGGTGTATTTATTTGGGACTCACTGTTTCGGTGTTTGTTTTCAAGTACAGTTCGATTGTGGATTGTGTTCAAACAAATTTGATGTGTACGTTATCAAGTTGGTCACAGTGGGATCACAGCAAACAAAAAAAAACTATTCTATATTTAGGCCTGACATTAGATTCTACAAAATGACTTCTAAATACTAACAGTTGTCTAAAAAAAACCTATCTGACAATTTTTGAGTGGTGTAAACCACTCCTACAACTGGCTTTGTTAGTTTGTCTGTCTGTCTGTTCGTACCAAAAAATGAG
Organism: Electrona antarctica; assembly: GCF_951216825.1. Taxonomy (NCBI): domain Eukaryota; kingdom Metazoa; phylum Chordata; class Actinopteri; order Myctophiformes; family Myctophidae; genus Electrona; species Electrona antarctica. The sequence continues at coordinate 12,613,025 of NC_136797.1, forward strand.
CATGGTTGCTATGGTCACCCAGTTCACCCGGGTGTGATTTCATTACGTCAGACATTACGTCAGACCACAGCTGATCAGGCTATATAAGACCTTACACCACTCAGTTCACACGGGTGTGATTTATTAGTTATAGAGGGCAAGTATAATGCTTTAAGGCATATTTGTCTTATTATAGCCAGGGATCCTTTTACATTCTCACTGACAATGAATGGAGAATGATGATGATGATTAGAGCGCCCCTCACTTCACACGGGTGTGATCTTTTCATTATACATAATCATGGCAGAAGTTTGAAATAATGGTGATATCAGCTCTGACACGTACACGCACGCACGCACGCACGCACGCACGCACGCACGCACGCACGCACGCACGCACGCACGCACGCACGCACGCACGCACGCACGCACGCACGCACGCACAGATGGAGACCCGGTATATCTGTCTGTAGTGGCAAGCAATTAGCTGGGTGCTAATAGTATCACATTGATTTGGGCCAGATTTGACACACATCCAGGGACACATGCAGCAGCTGACGACTTTTGCTCCACCGCGGCACTACATACATCATGCAACACACACACACACACACACACACACACACACACACACACACACACACACACACACACACACACACACACACACACACACACACACACACACACACACACACACACACACACACACACACATACATCATGCAACACAAAGAGACGCCATCTGTCCTCTGACAAGGTGGAACCAAAGATTAAAACACTCCCATCGCCCAGGACGAAGTTCTTTGTCCTTTCTATTAGTAACGCCCGACGCCCAGGACGAAGTATTGTCCTAAAGACGAAGTTTATTGATATGAGAACGGATCGCATGGCTCTATAGCCCAGGAGCGTCTGTTGGGCATTCCTCGGTGACGCGCAAGAGTGAGACGTCATCGAAAAACTCCCTCCCCTGTTTAGCTGATGAAAACGAAAATCTTAAAACGTTCATAACTCGCGATCTAAATCATCCCGTCTAATTATGAAAAAAGATCCTGTGTTAGACGGCGCTCCGCGGTCCAGTCGCTAGTCCTGATAGATTTATTCTTGTCTCCCGTTGTTGTCGATCGACTCTAGAGTGTTGTGGCTATTGTTAGCTGCTACACACACATCAACAACTCAACAACCGTCGGTCCGTCCGGAAAAGGGGTCCGTGTTTATAAATCGACTGGGCGCTATAATGTAATGGATTAAATAACCCCGGGCAATTAAAGTGTTAACCCATTTAGGCCTGACGTCGAACTTTTTTACGATAATGCACGTAACTTGAGAACCGTTTGCCCCCACCGACTTCACATTCATACATCATGCAACCCAAAATGGGTTAAAAAGAGCATAAGTTACACATGCATTGAATGGAGGAAATGATGGTGCCGATTAACACAATTTTGGCCGTGGACGTGTATACACGCTTTTTTGAGGGGTGCCGGCCCCTCCTATATACAGTCTTTAGTTCAATGTTTGTTTTTTTGTAAACGCCATTGACAATGAAGGGAAAGTTTACGTCATAATGAGCCTCATTACGTCATTATCTCTTTATTGTTAATGGCGTTTAATGTTTGTGATGGCACTGTTTGTTTTACATCACCATTACATGAGTTAGACTTTAATATATTAGCTTCACTTCACACGGGTGTGATTTTTTTCATTGATATAAAACAAAAAACGTGCGTGCGCTGCCGTTTACTTCCTTGTTTACGGCTCAGAAAGAATGGCTCGTGTGTGTGTGTGTGTGTGTGTGTGTGTGTGTGTGTGTGTGTGTGTGTGTGTGTGTGTGTGTGTGTGTGTGTGTGTGTGTGTGTGTGTGTGTGTGTGTGTGTGTGTGTGTGTGTGTGTGTGTGTGTGTGTGTGTGTGTGGGGTGTCTTGACCGGTTGTTGTTCACTCGCTGGGTGCAGAAAAAACCTGACCGCGACGCAAGTATCACAGCGCCGGCTGTCGGCCGTTGAGAAACCTTGTTTTGCTCAGAAACGACATTCATGGCGCCAATTTGGAGATATAAAAGCCATTGAAAACATAGAACGCATGTAGATGCATTGCGCACGCAACTTAAGATGGTGCGGTCCAGTATCACACTCGACACATGATGCTAACGGGACTCGGCTGTCGACTCGATCGGATCAAAACATGGATTAAATAATATAAAGACCCTTATCATGTATAATTTACGGGATCGGCGGGCAGCCAGACTAAAGCTTTATTTACGCGATTACGTGAACGGGCAGGGATTGTGTTTAACGGAGTTGTTTATTTCTGTCTGGCTTCCGTTACTGTCAGCTGTGTCCTTTTATTTAGCACACACTAAACCATCCTCTCTCTCTGGCCCTCTTTTCCACCTGCCTCTCCTTCTCACCATAACTCCCGTACAGGCATGCAGGCACACATAGACGTCAAAGGGGGCTTCAGCCCCCGGCCCTTTTTACCCGTCTGGAAAACAACAAAAAAACATTGAGAACCCCTGCTCTACAGAATACTTGGTCTGCGTTCACACAGCAGATGGCTGGCTCAGAGGAGCGTTTGGTGGGAAGCTGTTAGGGGTTAACCCATTTAGGCCTGACATCGAAAGAAAAAAAGATTCAACTGCGACGCGTTGTGAGCTAGATGCGTTGTGAGCTAGATGTGAGCTTGTAGATCTTCGTTTACATTGCCAAAGCAGAAGTGGAACAAGACAATCAAAATAAAACAATGTATTTACAAATACATACACATCTAGGGGCCGCAATCTGCATTCAAAGATGTTCCTAGAAGCTTTGTCATTGGTCGAAAAAAAAAACCCGGTCGCAATGACTAACCAATCAAGAAGCAGACAGGCAAATCGACCAATGACAAAGCTTCTAGGAAAATCTTTGAATGCAGATTGCGGCCCCTAAATGTGTCACAGAGACTACATTTCTTTTGGGAGCGTTCTACCCGTTGCTGGCTGTCTGAATACCAAAAAATAAAAAAAAGTAAGGTCATTACATTTTTGACATATTATAGCAGCTTTAAGGTGCTTGTATTCCATTTGACATCCTTCTCCTTGTCACACTCTTCTGCTCCTGCTACAGGTACAGTCGGAGTATGACCGGCTGAGACAGACCTATTCCGTTGTGAGCCAGGAGAGGGACACGGCCCAGTGGGAGAGGAGTCAGCTGCAAGGCAAAGTGGAGAGCCTGGAGCAGGTTCTGAAGGTGAGAGACACGTTAACCTAAAGCTTTACAAATCCAACGCCTCGTACCGAGTCGAGTCGACTCATTCCTTCTTCCATTCCCGCGCTATAGGCTAAACGAGATAACCTGGAAGCAGTGTTGTTTTTGGGCAGCAACTTTTGAGACAACATATTTTCAGATGGGGTGTCGGCGGCCAATTACATATAATCGTGGGGGTCCTTGACATGAAATAGTTTGAGAACGACTGACACAGAAACATGGGGGTTTTTTAACTCCTTTTGGTGTTAGCATTATGTTATGCTTTAGCTATTGAAAAATAGCAGATCTACAAGCTCATAGCGCGCCACCGAGTGGCGCGCTATGAGCTTGTAGGTCTGCTATTTTTGAAAAATCGAAGGACGACTGACATATTAACATAGCTTTTTCAGAAAACTGTCAGGATGTAGAAGACATTTTTAGAATCTGATCTCAGGTCAAAATGGGTTAAAGGACATTTGTAGAATGGTTCCCAGCCTGTCTAAAAAGGGATAAGGTGTCATCGGTTTCAACTCTTCTGTTCTGTTGTGCCAATAGTAATCAGACACAGTCTGTGCCAGTGCCGCGACGGAATGCAACTCTCATTACAAATCCCTGCCTTCAGGCTGCGTCTTCTATTGATTTGTCTGTTTGTATACGGAGGATCGGGCCGCGTTTCCAGAGAGAAAATGTCCATGCGAGAAAGAAATTGACCCACTCTTTAATATAGAAAGAAAAAAGGTGTGCGAGTCTCTCGTTGTGTATCGATTATGTGGATGGATGGGGACACTGTGTGGATGGATGGGGACACTGTGTGGATGGATGGGGACACTGTGTGGATGGATGGGGACACTGTGTGCTACAGCAGGGGTTCTCAACCCGTGGGTCGCGACCCCTCAGGGGGGGGTCGCCAAATTCTTTTTTGGGGGGGGTCCCAAAAAAAAAAAAGAAGCAACTCAATGGCTGGAAAATGGAAATTAAGAGTTTACATAGTACACATAGTGCATGCATAGACTTTCCTTAATGATTGTATCTGGTTTCAGTATTCATTTATGATGTATTTTCTCTCTTATTAAGGTTATTTTCGTATTGGGGGTGGGGAAGGGGGGGTGGGGTGTGGGTCACGATACATGGCCGAAGCATTTCCGGGGGTCCCCCCCCCAGCCAAAAAACATTGAGAACCCCTGCTCTACAGAATACTTGGTCTGCGTTCACACAGCAGATGGCTGGCTCAGAGGAGCATTTGGTGGGAAGCTGTTAGGGGTTAACCCATTTAGGCCTGACATCGAAATAAAAAAAGATTCATGTCAAGGACCCGGAAAATAGATATGTAATATGCCTCCGCCCCCCATCTGAAAATATGTTGTTCCAGGGACCCCCCCCCCCACAGAAGCAAAGATTTGAGAAGCAAAGATACAAGCTCATAGCGCGGCACTCGGTGCCGCGCTATGAGCTTGTAGATCTACTATTTTTCAATAGCTACAGTATAACATAATGCTTTAAAACACCAAAGAGGGTTCCCGCCCAGAATGGGTTAAGCGTCGTCTTGCTCGGGGACACTTCAACGCGTAGAGACGAGTGGAGCCAAGGGTTTGAACCGTTTGGCCTGGTGATTACCAGACTAGCTACCCACTCGGCTACGGCCAATTTACCGTGCTGGGAGTTTGGATGAAGAAGACAGAGGAGGACGAAAAAAATAATAAAAGCAAACTCAAACCGTGGGAGGAGTAGCATAGACTTCTAGGTCCTCATTCACAACGGCGTTTACGCTCATACCGTTACGTAACGTGAGCGGAGCGTGAGCGGACAGGCATTTACGTCGATTCCCACATTACGTGGGAATTCATGAACGTGAACTTGACGGTGACGTCGGATGGTCGGAATCTCCGCTAAAAGCTGCGCCACCTCAGAGGGTCGTGTACTGCTTGCGTAGATTTATTCTGAAGGCTTTAGTCTTCATGCTGACTCAATTAAAAGTCCCCAAACCTCAGATAAAATATGTAGGCATGTGTCAACATTGGTCAGCACATAAAAAAAATGATAGCTTATATAAAAGCCAAGTATCACTTGTATGCCTAAATGCAAGCATTCTAGAGGCAGGTTAGCCTAGAGTCCCATACAGAAACTGCCCCTGCAAGCCCGACACCTTTTTATTTATTTATTAGGATATTTCTAGCATGCGCGATTGCGCTGCTCACTTGACAGCTTTCTACTCGCAGTGCAACGCGTTGTGAGCTTGTAGATCGGCTCTCGCGGACTCGCGCTGCATGTTCAAAAACAAACTCACAATTATTATAAGAACATACACTTATCTGCATTCTGCACTGTACGAATCCAACGTTGTTTAGTGTAGTAATGCCTGCAGTAGGCCTATTGAAATTGTTTTGTTACGGAGCTCCTTTGAGTCACACTGTCGGTGTGTGTGTGTGTGGACAGTCCAATCTGGGTGAAATTCACATTGGAAAATGAATATAACGGCGAGCCTGGCCCGGACAGAACAGATTATTTCTATGGTTCACAGACATGCCGGTCTGACAGACAGACAGCAGTCACGAGGGCTAATTAGCCCTATACAAATATAGAAGTCCACATTATTGCATCAGCGCGTGCAATTCGGCCAGTCATAGTTTTAAGCCAGTGCACCTTAATTAATTATAATATGGGGAACTTATAGCGAGGCTGTAGGCTACTACATTGATCTCATCATGAGATCCAAATGTCCAGTGAATCATTTTAATATGACGACATCATGAAATGAACCTGCACTTAGATCTGACAAAGAGGAGGCTACCCGCCGTATATGGTTGAAAATTTAAATAGCTATAGGCCTATATGCCTACGTGTCCATGATCAGAACAAATCCATTCTCCACATGGCATTCAGACAGATGACAGTGAGATGATATTAATCTATTCCCCGCATGAATCAATGCAGCTCTGATAAAAATATCGGATATATGTTTTACCTCTGCAAAAGGTGTGAGTGAGCAATTGTTCAATAGAAAAGAAAAGGCTTTATAATATAATTGCCAAGTATAGGCTAGCTTGCTGCCTTGGTCCCGAACTTAAATAAATAAATGGCCAAGCTGCATTTTATACGGTAAGTCAGCTTGCCATTGCTGTAGCGGTGCAGAGCAGCGTTCACCGTTTTGTAAGCTTGGGAAAATGATTGATATAGTTTAATGGTAGGCTATAGACAATATAAAGAATCACGCACAAATGTAATGGTATATGGATGTAAAAAAAGAGACTGCAGGTGGTGGTCGTCGCTCCGGCGCTTGACATGGTCAGATCATTTTCTTTTAATTTCCTGTCCTTTGATGGATTGAGTGTCAGTTTGTACAGTTTGTATGGTAGGCCTATAGTGGTATACTTTATACAATGGTGCAAAAACTTGTTTGTGGTCCTGTGGAATTATGAAATTAATAGAGGGCTATATTCATGATATATCTGCACAGCACTGACTGACCGCGGCAGTATAGCCTAATTTCTTTCCAGCAATCATTTTTATTTTAATTTGTGAAGCCACTATACTGGAAAATATCATTATTTTGTTGCATTCCGTCAGGAGGACCTCTATTTCGTTTGAGCTGTAAGGCCTATAGTTCTTTTTTGTTTTTTTTACTGCTGTCTGCTGAGTCATGCTTGACGCCTTTTATGGTGTGAAATGGGGCGTGGATCAATGCAAATGAAGTTATCCGCTGATTTTCCGATCATTTGGCACCCGCTCGCATTCACCTGCGTACCTCACAACATACACCTGCGTACCTGTGGTACACACCGCTCTTTGAATTGCACGGCAAAACAACGTTGCGTGATCGGACGGAATTTCCCGCATCAGTTTACGCTTCCGTTCCGCTTCCGTTACACTCTTGCGTATTTCTCCTTTGTGAATGAGGACCCTAGTGTTTAAGTATAGGCTTCTTCTTAACCCATTTTGGGTCGGGGACCCCTTTTGGATGTTTTAAGCATTATGTTATATTTTAGCTGTTGAAAAATAGCAGATCTACAAGCTCGTAGCGCGGCACCGAGTGCCGTGCTACGAGCTTGTAGGTCTTCTATTTTTGAAAAATCGTGAAAATGTGACATGAAATATTGTAGCACCACTGATATAGAAACATGGGTATTTCAGAAAACTGTCATGATTTAGAAACCAAAATAGCAGATCTACAAGCTCACAACGCGTCACGCTGCGACGCGTTGTGAGCTTGTAGATCTGCTATTTTCGGGGCGCAATTAACCCAGCACACTTTAGAAATCAGGCCTAAATGGGAGTTGCTTTGCACCACTGCTTTCATGCTTGACTATAACTGTCTGTCTGTCTGTCTGTCTGTGGCTCCAGCATATGTGCGAGGCTGCGGTGCGGAGGCATGAACAGGCTTTGGAGGTCCTTCACACCCAGCAGCAGGAGATCAGTCAACTGCAAAGGGTAAGAAGACCCAGATCAAGTCTATAAAGTAAACCCTGATACTTCATAATTTTGTTGTTTAACATTTAGACCTGTGAGGACGATTCCACAAATGTCTTCTAAATCCTGACAGTTTTCTGTGTCAGTGGTTCTCAAACATGTTCATGTAAAGGACCCCCAAAATGATCTGTAATTGGCCGCCGACCCCCCATCTGAAAATATGTTGTTCCAGGGACCCCCCCCCCCCCAGAAGCAAAGATTTGAGTTAAAATCGTTCGCTCTGAAAGAATATATATTCAATGATTTGCGACACATTTTCACGTTTTCTTTCAAAAATAGCAGACCTATACAAGCTCGTAGCTTGTAGATCTGCTATTTTTCAATAGCTAAAAGTATAACGTAATGCTTTAAAACACCAAAAGGGGTTCCCGGGCCAGAATGGGTTAACCACTTACTGTCAGGAGGTGGTTTCCAAGTAGGACCCAAATGCGAGGAAGTCAGAATCTTGAAGTGGAAGTTTAATTAGACAGAGGTTTGCAGGAGAGCAACACTAACAAACGAACAGACTATGAAACTCAGGACACAAGCCAGTAATCCAACAGAGAACACAACCAAACACAGGGCTTAAATAGGCACACGATTAACAGGACACAGGTGAACTCAAATCAAATCAACACAAGGATTGGCTGAGGGGAAAACAAGACACAGGTGAAACAAAGAACCAAAGATCAGGGAAGGTGAGACAAGGCAGGAAACTACTACAAAGGAGGACAGGAAACACAAAAGCATCACTTCAAAATAAGAATCAAGAACACCATATCATTACTTCAAAATAAGAATCAAGAACAACATATCATTACTTCAAAATAAGTCTCAAGAACAACATACACAACACACAGAAGGCAGATCCTGACACGTAGCTTGTAGATCTGCTATTTTTCAATAGCTAAAAGTATAACGTAATGCTTTAAAACACCAAAAGGGGTTCCCGGCCAGAATGGGTTAACCACTTACACCTTATTTACTTTGTCATACAGCGACTATAGCAAAACTCACAATCAGGATTTTACAGAATCGACTTGTGATCTCTGTGTCAATCAGTGTTGTTTTTGGCAGCAGATTTTGATTTTAGTTTTAGTCATAGTCTCTTGAATAGTTTTAATTTAGTTTTAGTCACATTTTAGTCACCCGGAATGTTTTAGTGTTAGTCTAGTTTTAGTCGACTAAATATCATACGATTTTAGTCGACTAAATCAACTGTAGATTTAGTCGACTAAAATGTGTTTTGGCGGGCCTTGATGCCGTCATAATGACTGTTGTGAGCTTGTAGATCTGCTATTTTCAGCATGTAACTAATTGTAAAATGACTTATACTGGATCTCTTGTCGACTAGTCCCTTCCTAACATTTTAGTCTAGTTTTTATTTGTTGACGAAATTGTCAGTATATTTAGTCTTAGTTTTAGTCATCATAGCTTAGTTTTCATTTAGTTTCCATTTAGTTTTCGTCAGTGGAAAAAGGCAGTCGACGAACATTTTTCGTCTTAGTTTTAGTCGACGAAAACAACACTGGTGTCAATATTTTCTCAAGCAGGGTGTCTGGGGACCAGCAGGGGTCTGGGGACCAGCAGGGGTCCTCAATGAAATGATGGATAGTTGGGAACGCAGGGTGTCTGGGGACCAGCAGGGGTCCTCAATGAAATGATGGATAGTTGGGAACCAAATCAACAGTTTTATAGTGTAGATTGGGGAGGGGGGCAGGGTGTCTGGGGACCAGCAGGGTGTCTGGGGACCAGCAGGGGTCCTCAATGAAATGATGGATAGTTGGGAACCAAATCAACAGTTTTATAGTGTAGATTGGGGTCCCCGAGATGCAAGTTATGTCAAACGGGGGTCCTTGTAAGTACACATCTTGACAGTCATTGTCCTAATTATGTCAGTGGTTTCTCAACCTGTGGGTTGGGACTCTGGACTCAGGGGCGTCCCCAGATGACAGTAAAGTGACAATTCAAAGCTGCTATAAGCAATAATATGTAAAAAATCACACCCGTGTGAACTGAGTGGTGTAAGGTCTTATATAGCCTGTCTCAAAAATGAGCACGATTGCTATGGTTAGTATGTGACGTCACTATATAAGACCTTACACCACTCAGTTCCCACGGGTGTGATTATTATTGAAGGGACAGCCCCTTGAGATACTCTATAGTAGGGAGGATTATCACAACAAAACAAAAAAAGAAGTGATATTTGAATTAAGTGAAATCACTGAATATACCTTTAAAAACCTTTGAAAAAAAGACCATTCCTGCATTAATGATTATTTTGGGGGTCGTGGTCTCCAGTTCAAATATGATTATTTTGGGGGGTCCGCAGTTCAAATATGATTTGATTTGGGTGGACAGGTGATGGCGGCGCGCACAGACGCTGCGGCTTTTGAGCTCTCCTTTTCAGTGCTTTTTGTTAGTGTTGTCATCCATCCATCCATCCATCTTCAACCGCTTATCCGTAGTCGGGTCGCGGGGGCAACAGCTCCACCAGAGTGCTCCAGACTTCCCTCTCCAGAGCAGCATTCTTCCTCCTGGGGGGATCCCGAGACGTTCCAAGGCCAGTGAGTCGATGTGTTTCCTCCAACTGCGCCTTATTGGTCTGCCCCGGGGTCTCCTCCCAGTGGGACGTGCCTCGAGGACCTCCCTAGGGAGACGCCCCGAGAGGCATCCTAACCAGATGCCCCGAACCACCTAAGCTGGCTCCTTTCCAGGCGAAGGGGCAGCGGTTCTACTCCGAGTCTCTCTCGTGTGACTGAAGTGTCTCTCTCGTGACACTGTTAGTGTTGTTATGTTTGTCGGTTACTGCCAGCCGTGTGAATCCTGTCTATAGTCCGACAGGATCTCCTAGGCATTGGACTGCGGACTGAGCAATCTGTAAACAATGACTATATCCGCTCGCACGACATAACCACTGGACACTAGTGTTGTTTTTGGCAGCAAATTGTGATTTTAGTTTTAGTCGTAGTCTTTTGAATAGGTTTAATTTAGTTTTAGTCACCTGGAATGTCTTAGTGTTAGTCTAGTTTTAGTCGACTAAATATCATAAGATTTTAGTCGACTAAATCTACAGTTGATTTAGTCGACTAAAATGTATTTTGGCCGTCCTTGATGCCGTCGTAATGAGTGTTTTTACACTTGCTGAAAATAGCTGATCTACAGCTATTTTCATCATGCAACCAAGTGTAAAATGACTTATACTGGATCTCTTGTCCACTAGTCGCTTCCTGACATTTTAGTCTAGTTTTTATCTGTTGACGAAATTGTCAATATATTTAGTCTTAGTTTTAGTCATCATAGCTTAGTTTTCATGTAGTTTTCGTCAGTGAAAAAAGGTAGTCGACGAACATTTTTCGTCTTAGTTTTAGTAGGCGAAAACAACACTGGTCCTCATGCAGCTAAGAAGACGGCCACACAAACCCCCGCTTCCCAGCATCTTCTTCCTCTCAAATGTCAGATCCATCGCGAACAAAATGGATGACCATGAGACTATAATGGACTGCGGGAAATGGACGCGTCCAGGATTGCTGTGTCACAGTGATAATAACCGAGACCTGGCTTCACCCTTCCATTCCAGACACGGCTATTGAGCTAGCGAGGACGCACAGTACGCCGACGACAGGACAGAAACCGTGACTCCGGAAAGGGCAAAGGAGGAGGAGTTTGCATCTATGTGAACAAAAGCTTTGTGCACAAATACTACTACTGTTGACAGCCACTGCTCTCCAGACTTTAGAGTACTAGCCCTTACCCGTTGTGAGATATTGCCCCCACCTTGTGGCCGCAGGGGGTACTGCGCCCTGGGTGTGTTTTCGCATTTTTTATTCACTAATAAATTCATTATTAATCATTAATGTGTAAAATCGAAAAAAGGGCTTCGTTAAGACCTCCATATTATTATGGCCAATGCCTGTGTGAAAAGTGGGAGTGATTGGTGCAGGCAGTGAGGAGATACGGCGGTACATTCAGACATTGTCAGAATTATAGTATGATGATGATGATGATGATGATGTGACAGTCAAGTGCAGACCGGCATATCTTCCAAGGGAATTTACTGTTGTCCTGGTGACTGCTGTGTATATATACCACCAGATGCTAATGCTAACGTATAGCCCTTAGTCACTTGTATGATGCTATATTAGTCTTCAGCAAAACAGCCACCCCGAGGGAGTACATGTCATAGCAGGTGACTTTCACCGTGCTAATTTGAAAGTAGTGCTCCCCCCAAGCGCTCAGTGCAAGCGCTGTCAGAATGGTGTGTGATGAACAACCTCGTTCTCGACACCTCCAAGACCAAAGGAGCTGATGGTTGACTTCAGGAGGAAGAATATTCAGCCTATCTACATCAAGGGAGAGGAGGTGGAAAGGGTCTCGGACTTCGGGAGGCATACTATAATCCGACGGAGCATTAGTTCGACATGCGTCCGGACTAGCGCCTGCTCCCGTGCTTGCGGTTATGGTTAGGTTAGGGTTTGAGGTGGGTTGTCGTTTTTCGGACCAATGACTAGTCTAACTAAAGTACTGCACCCTCGGACTTCAGGTTCTCGGACAACATGACCTGGAAAACAAACACCACCGCGCTCCAGAAAAAAAGGTCAACACGAGACTGTATTTTCTCAGAGTGCTGAGGAAAATGGACCTAATGGAGACAGTGCTATACTGTCCTGCTATACGGCTGTTCCGTCGAGTCAGTGTTGACCTATACGGCATCTCTCTGTGGTTTTCCAGCCAAAATTACATTATTCTTTTGGGAGTCCAATGTTTGAGAACGACATGACCATAGAAACGTGAGATTTTTCAGAAAACTGTCAAGATTTAGAAGGCATTCGTAGAATCGTCCTCAGGCCTAAATGGATTTTAACCCATTTTGGGCGGGAACCCCTTTTGGTGTTAGCATTATGCTATGCTTTAGCTATTGAAAAATAGCAGATCTACAAGCTCATAGAGCTCAGAGCTTGTAGGTCTGCTATTTTTGAAAAATCGAAGAACCACTGACATAGAAACATGGCTTTTTCAGAAAACTGTCGGGATGTAGAAGACATTTTTAGAATCTGATCTCAGGCCTAAATGGATTTTAACCGAGTGCTTCTTGGGTTGCGTCTGCAGGCTCAGGTTGAAGCGGACGACGAGCATGAAGAAGCAGTGCACCAGTTAAAGGTACGTGGTGGGGACACATTGTACACGACATGCATTTAGACCTGACGTCGACATTTAAAAGAAAATTTTCTAAATCCTGACAGTTTTCTGAAATACCTCATGTTTCCATGTCACATGGTGCTCAATATTTCATGTCAAGGGCCCCCCCCCCCCATCTGAAAATATGTTGTTCCAGGGACTCCCCTCAGAAGCAAAGATTTGAGTTAAAAAACGTTCGCTCTGAAAGAATATTATATTGAAAGATTTGTGCCGAACAAATAATTACAAAGAAGAAAAACAAAAAAAAAAATGTGTTTGTTGTCATGATTTGTCACAACTCAAGTTGGCTTTGTATGACGCTTAAAAGGTCTTTAAATAAATACTTTTTCAAATGTCTATGAGGAAAATGAACGGGGAATCATTTCCTGGGCCCTGTTAGGGGGCGGGACTGCGACGCTCTATAGACCTGCTTTGTTTATGACTCTTTTGAATCCCTTATTTGTCATAAAAAATGAAGAGAGTATAGAGCCCTATGGCCACGCCTAGTTCGACTACCATCATTATATTTGTATCCATTTGCAACACTAATGGGATTTTGGGTTCAGCAGGCGAGCCTTGACCCATGATTCCAGCATAGAGGAGAGCATTTTTAATACAGCTCGTTGAAACCCTCCAAACCCCAAAAGCCATCTAAAAAATGAGCCTGCAGTATTTTAGCTGTTAATCATTTGCACTAATGGTGCAATAAAGATTAAATTAAATGTAATTGATTAAAGATTAAATTGTGAAAACCACACAGCCTCTCTGGGTGAATGAAAAAATCGATCTTGATTCATGATTCTTGATATGTTTGAAAAATATTTATTCTTCATTATAATAAAATATAATAGCCTGTAAACACATACAGTATATCAAAGCCTCTTTTACACGCACGCACGCACGCACGCACACACACACACACACACACACACACACACACACATACACATACACATACACATACACACGTGCACGTGTCGTATAGTCTCCTTTTGCACAGCTTCTCCTAAATCCACCAGAGCTCAGTAATGGCTCCAAGAGATGGCTATTCTGCCCCCCTCTCCAAACCGGCTGTATCTACTCCCATCTTTCTGCTGAGTCCTCAGTACTCTGTAAAATGTTGTTTCATCATCACAGAGCGACGCTAGCACTAGCAACGCTCCCCATGGCTATATCGGGCCCTGACTGTGTCTTCTTATCTGCTGTGAAGCAGGCCGCGGTCGAGGCTCACGGCATCCCCTGTAACTTTCAGTATCGTCCCAAACTTGTATCTCCATATTATTTAAAGGACAACTTTAGTTTTTTTCAACCAAGGTTCATGTTTTAGGTTATTAGAGAAAGTAAAAGATGAGTGTTAATTGTTCTTCATTTGCTGCTTTCTTTCGTTTTAGGGATTTTAGCGGTTTTTGACAGGGGGGGGGGGGCGGGGGCATTCGAGCATGGGGCTAAATATGTATTTTTTTACAACATTTTATAGCGATTTTTTTTTTTTATTATTTACTATAGTCCTACTAGACCCCAAGAAATTACATCTGGCCACAAAAGATCACGAGATCTACTGAATGTGTCAAACTGACATATTGAGCCTATGACTCACAGTGTGGCTTCCACCCAGTAGGCTACGTTCACATTCAGTAGATCTTGTGATCTTCTGTGGCCAGATGTAATTTCCTGGGGTATACTAGGACTATAGTAAATAGTCCTATAGTAAAAAATAGTAAAAAAAATAAATCACCATAATATTTTGTAAAGAAATACATATTTAGCCCCATGCTCGAATGCCCCCGCTCCCCCTGCCAAAAACCACTAAAATCCCTAAAACGAGAGAAAGCAGCAAATGAAGAAAAATTAACACTCATCTTTTACTTTCTCTAATAACAACCTAAAACATGAACCTTGGTTGAAAAAAACTGAAGTTGTCCTTTAACAAATGTTCCGCTTTTTCCTCCCCTAATTCAATGCCCCTATTTTATACATTGTCGTATGCCAGTGTTACTTAAAAGTAGCTAAAATAGCAGATCTACAAGCAAAGCTATTTTGGCTATTTTTGGCTATTTTTGAAATATTTTTGGCTATTTTTGAAATATTTTTGAAATATTTTTGAAATATTTTTGAAAAATAAGTAACATATGGATATACAAGGTTTCCGCCCGACAGCAGAAATATCTGTGTGTATGTATGTATGTATATATATATATATATATATATATATATATATATATATATATATATATAACCCTAACCCTATTTGTGTGTGTATGCATAACTGCTCTGTTTATATAACCTCATAGCTATTAACTCAGGTCCCTTCAGTCATTGTTGCGAGCTGTTCTGATAATGTCTTTAGCGTACTTAACTTTTATAAGCCTCTTAACTGCGTCGCATCCAGGGGCTTTGTTATCAAAGCGTAGCAGCGTTTTGTTGGAGCACGCATCTCGTTGCTGTCGGCTAGAGAAACCTCCCATCTCCATATTTTAACTTTTGGTGTTTTGTCTTTTTTTTTGTAGCAGATCCACAAGCTTGCTATTTTTGTAATTTGAACCCTGAAAAGTAACAGTTTCGGACACTATGAGGTTTCCACCCGACAGAGACCATGGCCCTCATTTATCAACCGTGCGTACGCCAAAATATGGGTGTACGCCGAAATTACCGCAATTTTCGGCATTTACGATTTGCGCCAACGTTTGATTTTGAACTTGAGCCAGGACAAAAACCACGTCTGGTCGGGAGCTGTCGTACGCTTTGTCCTCACCTGTTTTTCTGTCGTAGAACAGCGGAGCAGCATTGTTTGACCAGCTGAGAGGCTGTCACAGGCATCGGAAACATATGTATTCACTCCTAAAATGTTTATATAAAACTGTATAGGTATGTATATGGGCTAAATGTAAAAAAGTAAAAAAAAGTTAAGGAATACATCACCGATGTGTCTTTGTGTCATATGAAATTAGTAGGAGCTTTCCAACTTTACAAGCAAGCAATTAAAATCGCGCATTTAAAAACAATGTTGCAAGTTAGATGCGTAAGCCATTTAAACAGTGTTTTGCATGATGAGCGCATACATGCGAGGATTTGGGCTGTCTGTGCTGAAATATTTCCATGACGGGACGTTGGAGAGTGCAGCGCTGCAGCTGCGGAGAGTCCCAACTTGGGTAGCCTACTGTAGCCTAATCTACAGCAGGCCGATGTCTTTCTGGAGTTACAGTAGCCTATGTGCAATCTCCTCCTCGTTTAATAAACCCGACGCGTCGCTCGAATGCCAAATGTGCCATGCCGGCGTGCCAGCGCAAAATTGGGGACCGCTGACCGCATCGGAGTTAGGTATAGGCTAAACCACCCAGCCAGGCTGCCAGCCCACCAGTGCCAGTGTGCCACATGAGGCTGGTTTAGGCTGCACATTTATATAATTGTCAGTTGATAGCCCAGCCACTGCACCGACTACTACTGCGACTAGCGAGGTAGGCTAATCTAAATAGATTGTCATAAACGTGCATGGTCGTGGTGTCATGAACAGTGATAGAGACAGACAGGACAGGAGAGGAGGAAAACAGCAGCGTGTGTGTGCGCCTATTTGTTATTTAATTCATTGTTCACATGCAGGTTCAGATTTTCGTTCACTAATATATTGTTGTAGGCTATATTAAATGAATAAATACTTTAATAATTTAATATAGGCTACAACTAACAACACACGGCAGGCGCGTAGCGCGGATCAAATGATTGACTGGGCAAATTAGCATGGGGGGGGGGGGGGGGGGTAGCCCCGGCCGATAGTGAAGTGTGAAGTGTGAACGAGCGAGGCGAGAGGAGAAACAGACAGGGTACTACATGCAGCTACAGCTTTATTTAATTCATACAGGTGTTCGTTCTTTATTTATTTAAGATAGGCTACAACAAACCAGTTGGACTTGCAAGTTGCGTGTGCGTGCGTGCGTCTGTGTGTGTATGAGAGGGGGGTGACTTTTTTATTTACTTTTTTCGTCATGTAACTATGGTTTCCAAGGTCGTACTGCAGTTGTTCATGTCGCAAAAACGAGGGCGAGGCTTGATTTCATAGGGCGTGCCAGATAGATTTCAGCCGTCACATTTATAAACGTCCGAACGAAATTAAGGAAGAAACAGCTGTCTGCGATCACTTTGTAAATGCCGACCCGACGTGGGTGTACTACGAATCCTACACTCGAATTTGGGGCAGAATTTCCACTCGATTGATAAATGAGGGCCCATATCTGTAGCTAATGGAGGCCCTTCACTTCCAGATGCTTTGATTAGACTGCAGCTTTTTTCTGGGGTTGGGGTTGCGTGGTAATCGTTTGGTGTTTGAGCTGCATAAACCAGTATTCTAATTCTAAAACACTTTCATGTCAAGGACCCCCCCTATACCCCAATGACTGTGTATTTGGTCGCCGACTCCCACCTGAAAGATTTTGTGCCAGGGAGCCTCGAGATATTTTCAAGAATCTTCCAAAATAGCAGCTCTTTACAAGCTCACAACGCGCCCCGAATAATGTATTTAACAGATTCTGATGCTACATAAACACATTTAAGCTGGGGAGAGACCCCTCAAGGACCCCTGGGGGTCCCCAGATCCCACTTTAAAAGGACCAGCGGATTAGACTGCTGGCTTTCTTGATATCGCAACAAGCTGGAAAGCATCTCTTTTGGGGGTTGTGTGGTAATTGGTTCTGCATTTGATCTGCATAAACAGATAGGATGCGGGCTACTCTACCGAGAACTCATTTACGGAGTAGGATTTCACCAACTGATGGCTTTTGCACATGAATTGCAAGTCAAGTCAATTCATTTCAAAGGGCTTTATTGGCCTGAGAAAACATACGTTTACATTGCCAAAGCAAAAGACACAATACAGCAATACAATCAAAACAAAATGCATGTACATTTGAAAGTCAGAATCTTCAATAAATCAATTTCTATGTACCAAGATCACTCAATGCAGATAGTGCAGGAATACACACACAATGATTAGTCTTTATGTAAATCGGTTTTCAATGTAATGAGTCCCAGGATGCAGGGATGGTCTTTTAATGAGTCCCAGGGACATTTTATGAGTCCCACTTCAACGACGTTAGGAGTCATATTTTGCCATTTTTTTTACATTTAACTCCCATTTCATTTTATATGGTTATAATGTGGTTATATTCATGTAGAAAAGAGAAGAAGAAATTATTATTAAGCTAGCAAAATAAACTAGAATATAAAAAAAAAGTACAGTAGTGCATCCCGTGGATGCAGAGGTCGTTTTATTGCGTCCCTTAACTATAAACTGCGTATAAAATGCACCCTATTTTAATCTCTGGGCGGTGGTCGTGTTCCATTTGATATCCTTCTATCACAGCAGCTCACAAATCTTGCTGCTGTGTTTTGCACATTTTTGTACGTCACTGATCTCTCTCTCATGCTCTCCCTCTCTCTTTTCCATTCCCTCTCTCTCTCTCTCTCTCTCGTCCTGTTCTCCTCTCTCCCTTTCACTTTCTTTCACTCGCATGTTTGAAAAGGTCAAGGTTTGTGACCTGGAACAGAAATGCAGGTCACAGAATGAGCAGTTCCACCAGCTCTCCGAAACACTGCTGAATCTCCACCTGCAGGGGCCAGAATCATCAGACACCCGCGCCGTGGATGTCCTCCATCCACGGTCTGAGCCCTGCTGCATCTCCACCACGTCCCAGTGTCCTCCTCCCCTCTCTCCAGACTCTGCGGTGGTGGCCGGCGTCCTTCACTCTGAGCCCATCGTCTCAACGTCATCCCAGTGTCGTCGTCGTCCTCCTCTCTCTCCAGACAAAGTCTCACATAAGTTCCTCAACGGACTGGACACGTCGGCGGCAGCACAAGGTGGGGCCAGTAATAGTCAGTGGTGGAAAAGGTACTCAATTGTTATTACTTAAGTAAAAGTACCAATACTGCGATTTAGAAGTACTTCGTTACACATAAAAGTACGGAATTGAAAATGTACTTGAGTGAAAGTACAATAGTATCGGCATCAAAATGTTCTTAAAGTACTAAAAGTAAAAGTACTCGTATTGTCACACAAGTTCAAAATGTGTACAAGATCTATTGAAAATAGCCGATCTACAAGCTCACAATGCGTCACGTTGCGACGCATTGTGAGCTTGTAGATCGGCTATTTTCAAATGGCCGAAATGTATAGGGTTGAAGTGGTTAATGTATGTTTTCTAATCAAAATTAAAATCGCCAAAGTAACTAGTAACTAACGTTTTCAAATAATTGTAGTTGAGTAAAAGTACAAATTGTGGCTCTGAGACGTAGTGGAGTAGAAGTAAAAGTACTGGAAATTGGAAATACTCAAGTACAAATACCTCAAAATTGTACTTAAAAGTACAATACTTTCCACCACTGAGTATAGTACACGGAAGATTCAAGATTCAAGTACTTTATTTGATCTATTATATCTCCAGTCACTCCAAACCTAGAAACAATACAATTAAATAATAATTTGTGTTCATTTTGTTTTTGCGCTCACTCTTGAGTGATAATGTGGTGATATATTTTTTGCTTTACTGGGATAGCTCATAAAATATAACATTATGATCCTGTTGATCTTTGTCAGAATAGATTTTTTTGTTTCTGAAATATACAAACATTTGCTGCATCCAGTCAATCATGAATACAAATATAACTACATGGGTATTTTAGTTTTTAGTTTAGTTTATTTGATCATCTTCACAGTAACAAAACAGCTTATTTGTTAACACACGGTTACATAACCAAAAGGAACTGGAGGTGATCAAAAGGAATAGGCTGAAGCTGAAAGCTTATAAATGCCTAATGCCTATTTGTTGAAACAGTCCATGTTGAATTATATATATATATATTCACGTGTCTATTATTATTATTATTTAGTAGGAAAAATCACGGCAAAACGATTAATATTGTTGAGATCCTCATTTTGAGATTTGTAACTTGGCGTTTGTGTTTGGAGTGGAGTACAGTGTTGTTTTTGGCAGCAAATTTCTATTTTAGTTTTAGTCATAGTCTTTGGAATGATAGTTTTAGTCATATTTTAGTCACCTGGAATGTTTTAGTGTTAGTCTAGTTTTAGTCGACTAAATGTCATACGATTTTAGTCGACTAAATCTGCAGTTCATTTAGTCGACTAAAATGTATTTTGGCGGGTCTTGATGCCGTCGTAATGGCTCATTTTACACTTAAAATGACTTCTACTGGATCTCTTGTCCACTAGTCCCTTCCTAACATTTTAGTCTAGTTTCTGATCTGTTGACGAAATTGTCAATACATTTAGCTGAGTTTTAGTCATAATAGCTTCGTTTTCATTTAGTTTCCATTTAGTTTTCTTCAGTGGAAAAAGGTAGTCGACGAACATTTTTCTGCCTTAGTTTTAGTCGTCAAAAACAACACTGGTACTGGAGTATAAGTATAACGTATTGAAAAACAGGAAAGTTACGTGTATAGGACGCCCTCTATAAACGAGACGCTGCATCTCGCCCTTGTTGGTACTAGTTGACTCGTTTTGTTTTTTGTTTTTTTTTCAGATTTTGTAGGCCTCAACATCAGGTAGATTATAGTTATAGTAACCAATGTACACAGTTTTTAAATGTACAAATATTTATTTCCAAACAAAAAAAACAACACTTTTTTTTTTACATAATAGGTAGTTAAACAACTAGTGGACTAGTCGACTAGTAAACTAGGCAACTAGTCAAGTAGTAAAAATGACTAGAAGTGAATACCCTACTCGAAATTGTACTCGCCGAACAGAAGCCATACTATACCATGAGCACCGAATAGAAGCTGTTTATTTGCTATGGAAAATCAATGTTTCCCAGGCAATGATGAGAGTGTGGCAAACACGCCGTCACTGATCACCCAGTTCTTCCCACTCGCCCACCGCAGACCTCACCGGAGACAGAGATTGGCTAGAAGAGCTGTCCGTCAAACCCGGCACCGTGACGACAGTAGACCGTCCAAGCAGCCCTCGACGGGCAACGCCCTCGGAGGTGTGTTGACGTATCGTCGCCCGTCGGGCAGGAACCTTCTGTTGTTAAACTGAGCTCGATTCTACAAAATGTCTTCTAAAAACTGACAGTTTTCTGAAAAACCCATGTTTCTATATCAGTAGTTCTCATACTATTTCATGTCAAGGTCCCCTAGAATCATATGTAATCGGCCGCCGACCCCCATCTGAAAATATGTTGTTCCAGGGACTCTCCCCAGAAGCAAAGATATGAGTTAAAATGAGTTCAAGATGTGTGCCACATTTTCACGATTTTTCAAAAATAGCAGACCTACAAGTTCGTAGTGCGGCACTCTGTGCCGCGCTATGAGCTTGTAGATCTGCTATTTTTCAATAGCTAAAGTATAACACAATGCTTAAAACACCAAAAGGGGTTCCCGCCCAAAATGAGACCAGATTCTACTAAATGTCTTCCAAATCAGTGGTTCCCAAAGTGGGGTCCTTGAGGGTCCACCAGCTAAATGATAGTTAGGAACCAAATCTTCTTATGGGGGTCCCTGGCATATATCGTTAATTAGTGTCAATTTGGGGGACCTTGACATGGAAAAAGTTTGGGAATCACTGTTGTAAATCATGCCAGTTTTCTGAAAGACCTGTGAAAGAAAATAAGAAGGAAGAAATAATAGGTAATTGGCCACGGACCCCCCCCCCCCCCCCCCCCCATCGGAAAATATGTTGTTTCGCAAGCTTGTAGATTGGCTATACTCTCGCTACACTCTAGTTTGACACGTTCAAAAAATAAATACACAAAAAGTTGAAATATGAAGATACAAGGTTTCTGCCCGACAACAACGATATGATATGGATGTCTATACTTTATGTGCAGTACTTAATGCATGTGTGTGTATTAGGCATGTAACGATACACTCAACTCACGATGCGATACGTATCACGATATGAGGTTCACCATACCATTTTTCACGATATTTTAAACGCAACATTTTTTTCCAGACAAATTACCGATTTACCCCCCCTCCCCCCTTTTCACATTTTTTATTAAACTACATTGCAAAAGTAGCCTTACTTTTCATGTCAAATTACTTAAGTTTGCAACAACTGTAATCATGCTTGCTTCCTTGTTTGTTTTATTCAATTATCAATTATTTTGTATGACGTATTATTTGCGATGAACATGTTGCACCCCTAGTTTTATGCGTAGCCATTAAAGACAACACTTCTTAGCTCACTTGCAGCGACATTGGAGTTTTGGTTGTTTGGAATGGCGTCATGTCAATTGTGAATGACTATAGACTTCCCACTGGTCTTCCAACAGATGGAGGATGAGGTCAGCCCTTCGCCCAGGTCCAAGCCTCGATACACAGGCCAGGTCCGCCTCTGCACTGCCCGCTACAGGTGAGAGGTCAAGTTCTGGGGTTAACAATTAACAATATGTCGTTGGGCATTGACACGATATGCTCTTATTTAGCAGTGTTGTTTTCGTCGGCTAAAACTAAGACGAAAAATGTTTCGTCGACTACCTTTTTTCATTGAGGAAAACTAAATGGAAACTGAATGAAAACTAAGCTATGACGACTAAAACTGAGACTAAAAAATCTTAAATGAAAACTATTCAACAGACTATGACTAAAACTAAAATCTAAATCTGCTGCCAAAAACAACCCTGTTATTCAGAGTGACTTACAAAGTGAAAGACCAGACCGTGTATAGACCAGTGGCTCCCAAACCTTTTCATGTCAAGGACCCCCAAATTGACACGAATTAGCCCCACGGACCCCCATTTGAAAAGATATGCCAGGGACCCCCTTAACCCATTTTGACCTGAGATCGCATTCTAAAAATGTCTTCTACATCCTGACAGTTTTCTGAAAAAGCTATGTTTCTATGTCAGTGGTTCTTCGATTTTTCAAAAATAGCAGACCTACAAGCTCGTAGCGTGCCACTCGGTGGCGCGCTATGAGCTTGTAGATCTGCTATTTTTCAATAGCTAAAGCATAACATAATGCTAACACCAAAAGCCTGCCCAAAATGGGATAAGAGAACAATTTCATGGCTCTAGCAGTGATTCTCAACCTGTTCAATTCCAATCTCTATCTCTGGGACCCCCAATGTATATTGTAAAATCAATGTTAATTTTTACTCTGAGAGTGTTCAAACGGAACCAAATGGACTCTTGGTTCCGTTTGTACACTCTCAGAGTTACAGACCAAGAAAACAATACAATACAATTAAACATAACAAAGAAATAAAATAGCATTACACAACCGTAGACTTTGAGACTGTAGTCCTGTACTGTAATATATTATTATGAAATATTATGAAATAAATTGACGGTATATTCATCTGTTTGTGTGTAGAGATGCATGCAGGCATTGCGTGTAGAAGAGAGCCTTATTTACAGGCTCGCTTGCAGATATAGAGCAGTATACAGTACCAGACAGTGGCCTTGTGGTTAGAGTGTCCGCCCTGAAACTGAGAGGTCGGGGGTTCGATCCCCGGGGCCGGGTCATACCAAAGACTGTAAAAAATGGGACCCAATGCCTCCCTGCTTGGCACTCAGCATCAATGGGTTGGATTGGGGGTCAAATCAACTAATGATTCCAGAGCGCGGTGCACGGCTGCAGCTCACCGCTCCTTGGCTGTGGCTCACCGCTCCCAAGCTGGGTCAAACGCGGGGAACAAATTTCACTGCGGTAACGTGTGTTACAAATCGTACGATTGATATAGAGCAGTATCAGATTCTGGACGGATATCA
>NC_136797.1:12639066-12707791 GCF_951216825.1 Electrona antarctica
CGGGGGGCTTAGGCAGGGCTGCAGCCTGAGTCCAACCCTCTTTAACATATACATCAATGAACTGGCAAAAACACTAGAACAATTCAATTAAATGGGGGTCCGTAGCCTAATACATGTCAAACTGGGGGGTCCTAGAAATTAAACGGGTTGAGAATCACTGCTAGAGCCGTAAAAATCTTCTCTTATAGGGGGGTCCCTGGCATATCTCTTCAAATGGGGGATCCGTGGGGCTATAATTAGTGTAAATGTGGGGGTCCTTGCCAAGAAAAGGTTTGGGAACCACTGTTTTATACTGTATACCTGTACATAAATCCCGGCTCCTCCTGTCCACATGTCGAAGTGCCCTTGGGCAAGACACTGAACTCTACATTGCCTCCAATGAGTCGGTCAGTGTGAGCTTGCCACCATTGGTGTCTGAATGTGGGAAGTGAGGACGCTGGTGTCGACTGTTCGCCGCTTCACCTCCCAATGTATGAATGAATGAACCATTGTAAAGCGCTTTGAGCACTTGGAAAAGCGCTATAAAAATGCAATTCATTATAAATTAATGAACAACACTTGCTTCCTTTGACGAACACAGTGACCTGGCCGTGTGTGATGGTCAGTAGTAATGTCAAGTATTCAGTGAGTCATAGTTAACCCATTCTGGGCGGGAACCCCCTTTTGGTGTTTTAAGCATTATGTTATGCTTTAGCTATTGAAAAATATAGCAGATCTACATGCTTGTAGATCTGCTCTATTTTTTTTTTAAAGAATCGTGAAAATGTGTCGCAAATCTTTGAATGTACTATATATTCTTTCAACGTTTATAACTCAAATCTCTGCTTCTGGTGTGGGGGGGGGGGGGGGGGGGGGACGACAACAACAACAACATGAAAAGGGTTGAGCACCACTGACATAGAAACCATGGGTTTTTCCAGAAAACTGTTAGGATTTTAGAAGCCATTATTTTGTTCTTAGAATCGGCCTCATAGGTCTAAATGGGTTAACCCGTTCTGGGCGGGAACACCTTTTGGTGTTTTAGGCATTATGTTATACTTTAGCTATTGAAAAATTGCAGATCTACACTCTTGAAAATGTAACGCAAATCTTTGAATATTATATTCTTTCAGAGCAAACGTTTTTAACTCAAATCTTTGCTTCTGAGGGGTTCCTGGAATAACATATTTTCAGATTGGGGTCGGCGGCCAATTACATATAATTTTTGGGGTCCTTGACTTGAAATATTGAGCACCACTGATACAGAAACACAGGTATTTCAGAAAACAGGATTTAGAAGGCATTTGTAGAATCCTTTCTTAGGTCTAAATGGGTTAATAAGCTTCACATGTTCACGCCGCCACCGCGGTCCTTGGAGCATCGGGGAACCGTGATGTAGTGTGACAGTGTGACAGAAAAGATCACTTCCTCTGCCTCACGTTTGTCCTCATCATCATTACGTAAACAAATAATTTTTCTTTTGCCTGTATGTGTAGCGCAAATAATTAAAAGTACAAGATGAGTCAATGGATGCTGATTTATAGGACCAATAGGGTAGGACGTGCCAGACAGTGTTGTTGTTTTCGTCGACTAATACTATGACGAAAAATTTTCGTCCACTACCTTTTTTTCACTGACGAAAATGACATAAAAACGAAATAAGACTAAATATACTGAGAAGTTCATCAACAAATTAAATCTGGACTAAAATGTTAGGAAGGGACTAGTGGACAAGAGACCCAGTATAAGTAATTTTACACTTGGTTGCATGCTGAAAATAGACGATCTACAAGCTCACAACAGCTTGTAGATCGGCTATTTTCAGCTAGTGTCGACTAAATCAACTGTAGATTTAGTCGACTAAAATCCTATGACTAGACTAACACTAAGACATTCCATGGTGACTAAAATGTGACTAAAACTAAATTAAAACTATTCAAGAGACTATGACTAAAAACAAAAACAACACTGATGCCAGACTCACATTAAATAGTGAAATCATGATGACGGGATGCTGTAACCAGACAGTACAAACGTATACAGCGTGACACCCAGGTGGTAGTTATCCATCGTTCCATTAACAGTAACACGCACGCACACACACACACACACACACACACACACACACACACACACACACCCTTTCTTAAAAAAGTTAAGTCTCTCTCTCTCTCTCCGTTTCTCTCTCTCTCTCTCTCTCTCTCTCTCTCTTTCTCTCCGTTTCTCTCTCTCTCTCTCTCCCTCCCTCTCTCGTTCAGGGGAGCTACTGGATGGCCAGCGAGGGCTCGTCCCCTCCAACTTCGTGGAGTTTGTCCAGGACAAGGAGAAACTAGCCATCCAGGCTGGTGGGGAGGGAGGGGAGGACCAGCAGCAGGGGCCATGTTTGGCCTTAGCTCTGGTGGACGGCGGTGGCGGCTGCCTCCTCCAGCAGGACGGCCTCCTGGGCTCCGCCAACAACAGCAGCAACAGCCTGCGTGGTCCCTGTAGCAACGGGACAGGAGGAGGAGGAGCGTTGGACCCCGAGGACCTCGCCGACGAAGACGCCGTCCCTTTCCCCCGCAAGATCAACCTGATCAAGATGCTGGCGCGCAGCGTCATCGTGGCCTGGGAGCCGCCGCTTTTGCCACCACCGGGCCGAGGTACTTTTTTCAACCTCTCGGACTACAGCGTGCTGGTGGACGGCGAGCCGCGCGCCAGCGTCCCGTACGGCGCCCCGCGCGCCACCTGCAAGAGCCTGCTGGAGAAGCTGGACCTGGACGTGGGGCCCGGCGTGCACCGCGTCTCGGTGCAGTGCGTCACGGACCGTGGCCTGACGTCGGACGAGCTGCGCTGCACGCTGCTGGTGGGCGCCAACGTGGTGGTGGCGCCGTGCGGGCTGCGCGTGGACGACATCCGCCGCGACACGGCGGAGCTCTCCTGGATGCCGAGCAACAGCAACTACGGACACACGGTGTTCCTGGACGGGGTGGGTGTGTGTGTGTGTGTGTGTGTGTGTGTGTGTGGGTTTTTTTGTGTTTTTATTTTTGAGTGGTGCAACCACTCCCTTATGGAGCTGCGTTGGTGGGTGGTGGGCGGCTGGGTGGCTGGCTGGGTGGGTGCGTCTGAGCACAAAAACAGCACGGTTGTTTTTCACCACCTGTGCGCCACCTGAGGCGGGATCAAGGCATACACAGTGCTGCCTTGATCCCGCCTCTAGCTGCCGCTGATTGGCCAGGCCGTTTTGTGGCTGGAGCATCAAGTCTGCCTGAGGGTTCCCAGATGGGGGGAAGCCAGTGTACTCTCTGCTGCCCCATCTGGCGGAGTCAGGTTAACCTACCCTAGGGGACACGGGGAAAACATGCAAACTCCACACAGAAAGGCCATTTCGCCAACCCCGCCTCAGGTATGGGCACTGATGACGCAGAGGAGGAAACACGCCGCCAGCACCCACAGCGTCCCGAGCGGGAATCGAACCCAGGACCTTCTAGCTGTGAGGCGACAGCACTACCAACTGTGCCACCGTGACTTCAGCCCTCTCTAACACTCTCTTTGTTTGCGCGCATGCTCATTTCGTGCACACGCTTTTAGCTCTTTTTTTTTTCTTGAGCACACCTGGAGGAGACCTGCGCAACAACGCCTGCGTTCCTCGCTTCCCATTTGAAAGGCCCTTTACATTGCTTAGTAGGCATGTAACGATTCACTCAACTCACCATACGATTCGTATCACGATATGAGATTCACGATACGATTTTTCACAATATTTTAAACAAAACATATTTTCCAGAAAAATTACCGTTTTTTAATTTTTATATAATTTATCTCCCAACTACATTGCAAAATAATTAGCCATTACTTTTGACAGTGCAGAAACATAATTGCCTTCCTTAATGAGCATCAACGACCATCAGCTGGGCACAGTCACAGACACACACAGCTCCCCTCTAGAGTCACAGACACACACAGCTCACCTCTACAGTCACAGACACACACAGCTCCCCTCTACAGTCACAGACACACACAGCTCCCCTCTACAGTCACAGACACACACAGCTCCCCTCTACAGTCACAGACACACACTCCCCTCTAGAGTGCTCTACTACTGAAAGTGACTAATTTCTCTCCAAAAGCACTTGAATATGACTAAAGCTCACATTTCACACCACACACCATAATTCACTAGCCCCCCTAAAAAAACATTTTTTTTTATTCCAATAAATCAATTCATATCGTCGGGATTAATATCGATATATATATCGATATACGATATATCGTTACATGCCTATACCCTTTACATTGCTTATAGTGTATTCCTAAAATGTTCCTCGGCCCCAGGTGGAGTACGCCACGGTGAAGCCGGGGAGGCACCGGCTGCGCTTCCACAACCTGAAGGCCACCACGGTGTACAAGGTGACGGTGGCGGCGCGGCCGCACCAGGTGCCATGGCAGCTGCCCCTGGAGCAGAGAGAGAAGAAAGAGACGGGCGTGGAGTTCTGCACTCAGGCTGCGGGTGAGCGCCAGGCCATTTTTAAGTTAACCCATTTTGGGGCGGGCGGGAGGGAACCCCCTTTTGGTTGTTTTAAAGCATTATGTTATACCTTTTAGCTATTGAAAAATAGCAGATCTACAAGCTTGTAGGTCTGCTATTTTTGAAAAAAAATGTGACGCAAATCTTTGAATGTATATTCTTTCAGAGCGAACGTTTTTTAACTCAAATCTTTGCTTCTGGTGGTTCCCTGGAACAACATATTTTCAGATGGGGATCGGAGGTCAAATACATATAATTCTGGGGCTCCTTGACATGAAATAGTTTGAGAACCACTGAGTTTGAGAAACCGGTTTTTCAGAAAACTGTCATGATGGTCAAGACATTTTGTAGAATCGAGCTCAGGTCTCGGGAGATTACGTATCCATTGTCCTCCTCATTTTCCTCCGCATTTTGGTCGTTTTGCCGGGCAATAATTGGTTTATCACAGTGGGTTTTCAACCTTTTTTCACCCCGTAAGGGTCCATTTGGTTTCATTTCACACTCTCATGAGTTAAAGAACTAATCAGGGTCCATTTGGTTACAAACTCTCCATCATTTTGCCGGAGGACCACCTGGAACCTGCTCAAGGACCACTGGTTGAAAACCACTGGTTTATCACATACCCATAGCCTTATTTATTCACAAAGTCGACAAGGAAATAGCATTTATCGATACTTTACTTGACATTAGCGTCAATGAGCAGCTACCCCCAATAACAGCTCATTGACCGTGACAAAGTCAAAGGGATTGCCCAACAGTGTTCCCCCAAAACCACAGATGGCCTCTCGCCTTTACACACACATTCTGTGTGGTTCCTTAATTAGCCGCCCAGATGAACCCCAGTGGGTCCTCGGCTCTGAATTCTGCCAAACCATCGACGGTATGTTTGGTTGCCGAGTTTCATCCATGTGTGTCATTGGGAGTTCCTCACGAGGACAGTTCAGTGCGTGGTGGCTAGGGCATTAATTAAGCAACTAGTTTGACTATTCAACTAGTCGACTAGTAAATCCACTAGTCGACCTTGTTGGTACTAGTTGATAAGAAGAAAAAAAATAGATTATAGTTATAGTCACCAATGTACAAATGCACCGAGTGCCGCATTACGAGCTTGTAGGTCTGCTATTTTTTCAATAGCTAAAGCATAACATAATGCTTTAAACACCAAAAGGGGTTCCCGCCCAGTATGGGCTAGTGTAACTACTACAGCATCTACTAACCCTACTTATTATTTTATATCGCTACTGTTATAATCCCAGAGGAAGTGGAGGTTGTGGCGCTAAAGCTCTATGTTCCTGTGCTATGTTTATTAACACTTTGAGGGCTTTAGATTAAAAGGTGACATATACCGAGGCTGCCGGGATTGTTTAATTATACTTTGGAGCATAACGCCGAAGTATTTGCGCCTTTGATCCATGAAAATCCCCCTGAAAATAGTCCCATGGCTTGTTGTCGAACCGAAAAAATAATCCACCGTCGTGGTGCGGAAGAACGACAAGCAGTAAGGGCTCGCAGAAGCCCAGTCAAAAAACACCGTTCCCTTGCATTGAACTCATTTTCCCAGAAGCCCTTGCAGCCCAGAGCACGGGTCGATTTCCGGGTTTCAGTCGTCACCAGGTCCGCGACAAATCCGCTATTTCTTTTTAATTAAAAACTGCGAATTATACACATAAAACAAATAGCGGGTTTAGCGTATTACAGGGGAAGAACATGGATTAAATAGCGTGGAACGCGGGTTATGCAGTCAAACTCTTAATACAGTATATCAGTTGTAATGACGGTACTATGTGGTGTCTAATTACAAGTGGTGGAAAGTAACAGTACTTTTACTTAAGTACTGTACTTAAGTACAATTTTGAGGTATTTGTACTTTACTTGAGTATTTCCAATTTCCAGCACTTTTACTTCTACTCCACTACATCTCAGAGCCAAAATTTGTACTTTTACTCCACTACAATTATTTGAAAACTTTAGTTACTAGTTACTTTGATTTTAAATTTGATTAGAAAACATATAGTAACCACTTCAACCCTATACATTTCGGCCATTTGAAAATAGCCGAAATGCGTTGCAACGCGACGCATTATGAGCTTGTAGATCGGCTATTTTCAATAGATTTTGTACACATTTTGAACTTGTGAGCATTATGAGTACTTTTACTTTTAGTACTTTTACTCAAGTACATTTTCAATTCCGTACTTTTACTTGTAACGAAGTAGTTCTAAATTGCAGTATTGGTACTTTTACTTAAGTAAAACAATTGAGTAGTTTTTCCACCACTGCTAATTACACTGGTATCTATGGCCGGACTCACACCTTCGCAACAGATTGATGTACTGTATGCTTGTTGTATGAGACTTATTGACTGATGCAAGCTCACAATGCATTTCCAATGGGAGCCACATGGTTTGACACAACATTTGTGTTGTATGAGGGCGTGGGGGGGCAGTCGAAACACAGCCGAAAGCCGTACAACACAAATGTTGTGTCAAATCATGTGACTTCCATTGGAAATGCATTGGGGCAAGATGTAAACAAACCCTTTGCATACATCTAGCATGCATCAATGTTGTATGCTAGATGTAAAGGTGTGAGTCGGGCCTATGGCTGAGCTCACACGGTTAATGCAGTGATTTTTGTTGTGAGTGTCATGGCCGCCCCCAATGCATTTCCAATGGAGGTCACATGGTCTGTTGTATGGCTTTCAGCTGTGTTTCGACTGCGCCCCTCCCCCTCACACAACACAATGTTGTGTCAAACCATGTGACCTCCATTGGAAATACATTGGGCGGCCATGACACAACACAACATGCATCCAACGAGCACGAGAATTGCATTAAAGGTGTGAGCTCAGCCTATGGCTGAGCTCACACGGTTAATGCAGTGATTTTTGTTGTGAGTGTCATGGCCGCCCCCAATGCATTTCCAATGGAGGTCACATGGTCTGTTGTATGGCTTTCAGCTGTGTTTCGACTGCGCCCCTCCCCCTCACACAACACAATGTTGTGTCAAACCATGTGACTCCCATTGGAAATGCATTGGGGCGGCCATGACACTACCCAACGAGCATAGAGCATTGCATTAACCGTGTGAGCGCACCCTATGGCATCAGATAGAACACAGTGCCTTACCTTCCCATTGTTGTGTACTGTGTTTTGTCCAGGTCCAACACCATATTGCAGAACAGGTCAGAGAGACACACCCGTGTATAGTGCTCCATTTTCACTCGCACTTAAATCATCAGCACAGTTCTTTGGCAGGGATTTCCAAAAAGCGTTTTAGCACCCAACGCTGCGAGGCAGATATATTACCACACATATATTTCTTTTGAAAAAGAGAGAGGACAAAGGGCAATGAAAAGTTATAGGGAAGTATTATTTTCATATTTTGTCCTCCTCTTTCTGTTTCACTTTTTTATTTTTTTGGATATAGTTTTCTTTTATATCTTGTGTAGTCTATAGTGTATAGGACCTATTATTTCATTGTTTTAATACTTGGAAAACTTGGATATTAAGTTGGCTAAAGTTTATTGTCATTGTTATTAGTGCTACAGAGTAGTAGTAATAATAATAATAATAATAATACAAAAAAGAAAAAAAAAAAATATATACTCCTTGAATTTTACTTGATGAGACAGGCATGTTGCCACATTTATTTACATCATAGTTAAAATACTTCAAATGCTTTGTTGCGAGTTCACTCACCGAGCACACAGCTAATGGGTCACACCAAGCACCGTGAGCGCCATCGATCGGCTGTCATTTTGATGAGTCATTTCCGCAGCCCACAGCCTAGCCAAGAATAACACATGCTGAAGAAAGTTACACTTGCCTGCCTTCCCCACCAATAATTTCGTCTTTATATTTTTGCATTTTTTTTAAAAGTTATTTGTCTTGTTTTTGTAAAGCATATTTGATTTGAGTATCTATAAAAATACAATATAAATGTTATGTATTATTATTATTATTTTCACTCACAACTCAAGCTGATTGGATGTCGCATGTACAGTTGGAGGCCATCGATATTGTCCTTTTCTTTTTGCTGAGGTTTGCGTGATCTGCGCAAAAGGACAGTTAACCCATTTTTGGCGGGAACCCCTTTTGGTGTTTTAAACATTGTTATAATTTAGCTATTGAAAAATAGCAGATCTACAAGCTCATAGCGCGCCACCGAGTGGCGCGCTACGAGCTTGTAGGTCTGCTATTTTTGAAAAATCGTGAAAATATTTATTTCAGAAAACTGGAGGATTTAGAAGGATTTTTTAAACTTTTGAGGTCAGGCCTAAATGGGTCAAATGATAAGGGACAATATTGGTGGCACCCAACTGTATGTACACTATGTATGAGTGTACAGAGTGTACAGTATGCACTGTGGCTGTGCACTGTGAATCCCACAATGGAAACATTGATGTGCGTGCGTGCGTGCGCGCGTGCGTGCGCGCGTGCGTGTGTGGAGCATGCACGCACCTTCATTTACCTACATTCATGCACGCACATGCACATTAATACACGCGAATGTGTGAGTGTATTAAGAGTGTTCCCCAATTTCTACTTCCTTATTGTATATGTGTTGTTGTCTGTAAAACAACTATCTATCTATAATGTCACACTCGGTAGATCTCAACGTCTCTACGACCACCAGGGGGTGCAAATGGACCCGTAAGCAGTGTTGTTTTTGGCAGCAAATTTAGATTTTAGTTTTAGTCATAGTCTCTTGAATAGTTTACATTTAGTTTCAGTCACATTTTAGTCACCTGGAATGTTTTAGTGTTAGTCTGATTTTAGTTGACTAAATCTACAGTTGATTTCGTCGACTAAAATGTATTTTGGTGGGTCTTGAAGCCGTCGTAATGACTGATTTTACACTTAGCTGATCTACAGCCGATATACAAGCTTGTGAGCTTGTAAATCGGCTATTTTCAAGTGTAAAATGACTTATACTGGATATCTTGTCCACTAGTCCCTTCCTAACATTTTAGTCTAGTTTGTATCTGTTGACGAAATTGTCAGTATATTTAGTCTCAGTTTTAGTCATCGTAGTTTAGTTTTCATTTAGTTTCCATGTAGTTTTAGTCGACAAAAAACAACACTGCCAGTAAGGGGGGGGGGGGGGGGGGGGTTGTTATAAAGCAGTGGGTTTTTATTTATTCAGCATTTGAGCCATGGACCATCATTTGATGGATGGATTAGATCTTTAACTCTTGAGAGTCCATGAAGGCACCGGGTCCATTTGGTTTCATTTTACGCTCTCAAGAGTTACATTATTGTTAAACATCTGCACTACTTAATTTACAAGAATTCTACACAATTAGAGAATGTAAAAAAACTGCCAAAAGCATGGAATTGTAGCCAAAATCTTATCCAACGAAAAAACAGAACATACATTACTTTTGTGAGAGGCTAAGGGCTCCATTGTATATAGTTTAAATGGCCAGTCTACAAGCTCACAACGTGTCAATGTAGATTGGCTAGTTATATTCAAAAATGTTTGTAAAGAAGTTTAGGGAAAAGGGGTTTAGCGGTGACGAAAATGGAGCCCTAAATGTCATCACATGGTGGTCCGTGGCTCAGATGACGACTCAACAACGGAGCCTTGATGTGAAAAGGGTTGAAAGCCCCACTGGGCCTGAATCTATCATATGAAACTGGTGGTCCTTGAAGATGAAATGTTGGAGAATCATCATTGTCCTATACTAGGGGTGTAACGATACATTTTAACAGCGATACGATACGTATCACGATACATTGTTGACGATACGATACATGGACGATATTGGTTCATTATGGCGATCCGATACGATATACGATTCAATGATTTGAAATCGATACAGTAACTATTTAAAATACATTGACATTATTTTAAACTAAGTAATTAAACCCATCTTTTTCATTTTTCTTCAAAAGAATGCTAAATACCATGCACACAAATGTAGTATTGATACAATCGATTAATTGCATAGCAAAACAATTCGATACCGATTATTTCCATTGCAAAACGATACGATACATAGTCAATGTTGCTGTTTTCATTTCGATATACTTCGATTCTTAAAATTAAAATCGATTTTTCGATGCAGTTACTACTGTATATCATTACACCCCTATCCTATACATAATACATAATACGTTTGACATGTCCTGCCCTGCCCTGCCAGGCCCTCCCCATGCTCCCCAGGAGGTGCAGGTCCTCTGCGGACAGGTTCCGGGGGTCCTCCAGGTGCGATGGAAGCCCCCGCTCCTTTCCCCTACGGGCACATCCAACGGGGCCAACGTCATTGGCTACGTGGTCTGCACTAAAGGGCAAAGGGTGAGTTGAAGCATTCAAGTTTAAAGTCAATGCCGCCCCGCGTGACATTCATGTCTGTGGTCTTTTTTTTTTGTTAAAGGGGAAAACCACCCATTTTCAACATTTTACTATGTCATTAATATACCTTAGAGCTGTTGTGTGTGTGGAAATAATAAAAAAGTCCCCCCATTCTGTGTTTCCTAGAACTGTAATTATGGAAAAAATCATTAACATGGTGAAACACATCTTGATGACATCATCAAGATGTGTTTATGATTTTTTTCAGACCTCTAGTTCTAGGAAACACAGAATGGGGGGACTTTTTTGTCCACACAACAGCTCTAAGGTATATTAATGACATAGTAAAATGTTGAAAATGAGTGGAATGCCCCTTTAAGCCTCTCGTATTAGCACCAGACAGATTTGGTTAACTCTATCTCTACCGCTAGCTGTTAGCATGAACCCCAGTTCCCAGTGCCAGCATACGTGTTCACTTTAAAAGACGGTGTTTGACCGCAGTCAGTGGTTTTCAACCCTTTTCATATCAAGGTCCATTATTTATTTTGGCATTTGAAGCCACGGACCACCATGTGATGACATTTAGCTTTTCAGACCCCAAAACATTTCTTAGAATATTTTTGTTGTCGTTGGATGAGATTTTATCCACAATTCCATGCTGTATTGATGCTGGTACCATTAGGAGAAAAATAACTATTCTTCTACATTCTCTAATTGTGACTACATTTGACTGAGGGACTGCCATTGGATTTTTTTTAATTTTCGTTTTTTCATGTCATATGAAAGCAGGGAATCATAGCTTCAAATTGACATATTGGTTGTTCAGTTTGACCCACCAGTTTTGGAGATATGGCTTATAGAGTAATGTCTTGCAGAAAACAGTGAGTTGAGAAAACAAGCTTGAAAGGTTCACTTCTGTGGTCTCTAACATTACACCTAGCTACACGTTTAAGCATTTATTTCATATTTACATGTCGATTTCAGCTCTGACACTTATTTCAGACATGCTCTAGTATGTGAAGAGTCTGCCTGTGCTATTAACTCATTTTGGAAAAAAAAGGGGGAAAAAAAGTTTTTCTCCTCTGGTGAAAAGCTGTAATTTGCGCGATGGCAGGCGCTCAGTCAAATCTGGTCACAATTGTGTAGACTTTCTTGTAAATTAAGTAATGCAGACGTTTAACAATAATTTAACTCTTGAGAGCGTAAAAGCATTTTACGCTCTCAAGAGGTAATGATACATAAGGGTTATATATCTAATTAGGGTCCATTTGGTTGCCAACTCTCCATCATTTAGCTGGGGACCACCTGGAACCACCTCAAGGACCACTGGTTGAAAACCACTGTTTTAAGACATTATATTCATATTTTGAGGGCACGTGAAGCTGTCTAGCCTATGGTTAGTGATAGTGAGGTTTGTACTGTATTTCCTTTGGATTTTACATCTTCTTTTTTTTTTTAAATGTATCCCTCGATTTTGTAACCCATTTTTCACCCCCGTGTCAATTATCTAATGTGATCCTGGGCTCTACACACCCTCCGTCAACCTAGTCCCCATATATGGGGGACATGGGGAGAGCAACGGACTTGAACTCATGCTTCCTTCATGCCTGAGTGTCCAAGTTGCTCCTTTGCACCTGACAGGGGGGAGTTTCCCTGGTTGGACGTAGCGCGTGGAAGGAACACGTTATTCCAACCAGTTCCTTTCCCCTCCATCAGGTGCCCCGGCTGGCCAGGGGGAGGCAGTTTAGAGACCAG
This sequence comes from Electrona antarctica, assembly GCF_951216825.1. Classification (NCBI taxonomy): domain Eukaryota; kingdom Metazoa; phylum Chordata; class Actinopteri; order Myctophiformes; family Myctophidae; genus Electrona; species Electrona antarctica. Next base: position 12,651,605 of record NC_136797.1, read on the forward strand.
GATTACTGCATGTTTTTTGTGAGGGTACCTACCCTAGGGTACACGGGGAGAACATGCAAATCTTCTATCTATCTAAGTCTCTGTCTGTATGTCTGTCTGTCTGTCTGTCTGTCTGTCTGTCTGTCTGTCTGTACGTATGTCTGTCTGTCTGTCTGTACGTCTGTCTGTCTGTACGTGTCTGTAATCCACCTAACAAGGGACACATACATAATAACTGGGTGGGGCATGCATTTTCGGTTGTCCAGAATCGGCACAAAAAGCCTCTGCCCGGGCTCTGGACCTGATCACCCCTATATCTCCATATATGGAGACATCACAACACGGACACTGGCTCTAGTAATATAGAAAGACAGGAGACGTGTCTGTCTGTCTGTCTGTCTGTCTGTCTGTCTGTCTGTCTGTCTGCCTGCCTGCCTGCCTGCCTGCCTGTCTGTCTGTCTGTCTGTCTGCCTGCCTGCCTGCCTGCCTGCCTGCCTGCCTGCCTGCCTGCCTGCCTGCCTGTCTGCCTGCCTGCCTGCCTGTCTGTCTGTCTGTCTGTCTGTAAAACATGTCAGTGAATTGTTTTGTATCAGTCTGTTGAAAAATGGCAGAGGAAGCACCATGAATGTAGTAGTGTGGCTCAGTATATTCCGCTGTCGTGAACAACATGGCCTGGGCATCATGTGTGCCTTCAACGTGGCATAATTGTGCACTGCACTGCCCCCTACTGACAACCCAACTTCAGTGCATGTTTCACACTAGTCCCATTTGTCTCCCCCTCTCTCCCTCTTCGTTTCCCCAGGCTTCGTACACACATAAAGAACAACTGTGCTGTGCTCTGCCTGTGTTTCATGGCCGCCCCAATGCTTTTCCAATGGAAGTCACGTGGTTTGACCAAACACTTGTGTTTGATTGCCCCCCCTCCCCCCATCACACACAACTGTTTGGTCAAACCACCAGACTTCCATTGGAAAAGCATTGAGGCGGCCATGAAACACGGACAGCACAGAGCATGTTCGTCTGATATGTGTGTACGAAGCCCCAAACACCGGCTCATAGGACCCATTTGTGGGTCGCGGTACACATTTATTTTATGGCTCCCTTTATTTATTTATTTAGTTTCCTATACATTTTGTTTTGAATTATTATTATTATTATTTCAAAACTGCCTCGAGTGAGCGAGCGGAAGTTGAGAGCGGTCCTCAAATTTGAGGTCAGGGTTGCTTGACGCACGTTTTGCGCACATGACGTCACTGAACGTCCTGGACGTCCACCTCCATGAACGGCCGTGCTGCATTTCCACTTTTGGCCAGTAGGTAGTGGCAGCTTCAACGTTGTCCAAGCCCTTTCTGGGGGGGCTTGGTGTGTCTAGTGTGCACATGACATCAGGGGCTCCATTTTCGTCACCGCTAAACCCCTTATCCCTAAACTTCTTTGTTTATTTCTGAAGGTGTCCCCCACCAACCATGCAGTGATTGTTCTAAGTGCTGTCTGTCTGTGTGTGTGTGTGTGTGTGTGTGTGTGTGTGTGTGTGTGTGTGTGTGTGTGTGTGTGTGTGTGTGTGTGTGTGTGTGTGTGTGTGTGTGTGTGTGTGTGTGTGTGTGTGTGTGTGTGTGTGTGTGTGTGTGTGTGTGTGTGTGTGTGTGTTGTCCGTCCAGATAGCGGAGGTGATGTACCCCATGGCGGATTACGTGACGGTGGAGCTGACGAGGATCCAGTGCCTGGAGGCCAGGGAGGTCATCGTCAGGACTCTGTCAGCGCAGGGAGAGTCGCAGGACTCCCCGACGGCCGCCATCCCAAACAACCTCCTGGTGCCTCTCCCGGTACCCCAGCAGCCCCTGCACCCGCACAACACAGGCCTGCCGCCGCCGCCACAGCCTCACCCTCACGCCCCCCCGCAGCCCCTCCTCGCCTTGCCCCACCCTCACGCACCACCCCAGCCCACAGGCCTGCCGCCTCACCCCCACGCCCCCCCGCAGCCCCTCCTCGCCCTGCCCCACCCTCAGGCGCCGCCTCACCCCCACGCCCCCCCGCAGCCCCTCCTCGCCCTGCCCCACCCTCAGGCGCCGCCTCACCCCCACGCCCCCCCGCAGCCCCTCCTCGCCCTGACTCACCCTCAGGCGCCGCCTCACCCCCACGCCCCCCCGCAGCCCCTCCTCGCCCTGACCCACCCTCAGGCGCCGCCGCCCCGCGGGCAGCCGCTTCCGCTCCACCCTCCTCCTCCGCCGCACGCTCTGCAGCCGCCGCCGCACGCTCTGCAGCCACCGCCGCAGGCTCAGCCGCAGCCCAGGCTCCCTCACCCGGGAGCGGGGGGACCCATGCCCCACCCCCAGCACCCCCAGCACCTCCAGCACCACCACCACCCGCCCCACCAGGGTCCCACCAGGCCCCAGCACCGGCTACCCCTCCTGCCGCACCCGCACCCCCACCACCACCCCGTACCTCAGAGACCAATAAGTGCCAGAGACCTGAATGCCAAAGAGCAGGCCCACCACCACCCCGCGCTGCCCGGACCGCCCGGATGGGCCCCGGATCCCGCCCGCTCCCCGTCGTCGTCGGGGCCTCCTCCTCCCCCCGCCGCCCCCGCCGCCCCCATGCAAGGCCACACCCTGGAAGCGCCGCCCTCGGCCTGCAACGCCCGCTCCCCCTCGCCCCAGAGGATCCTGCCCCAGCCCAGAGGGACGCTGATTCCGGACACGGTGGCCAAAGCCATCGCTCGAGAGGCGGCGCAAAGGGTGGCGGCGGAGGGCGGCAGCAAGGTGAGAACATTTCAGATATTCAAAAGTCAAATGTTTGTGCTTTTATGTCTCGGCCTGGTTTCCGGCCCAGGATCCAAAACTTACAAAAATACACAAATTACCCACTAAGGCTGTCACGATTCTCGATACATATCGAAATTGACGTTCGGTGTTCGGTATAGGCCGAATCGAAATCATCAGCCGACTTGCGATATTTCATTGCATGCGCTCCGGAACGTTTCTCACAGGACGAGTTTCAGCCAGTCGGACCTCATGTACCACCGGTAGAGTTCACATTTTCTGCCCGAACCCGACCCTACCCGACCCCCTAATTAATTAGTCGGGCCGGGCCGGGTCGAGCCTCGGGCTCCCTGATTTTCTGTGATATTTTAATTTTACGAATTCTATTATAATTAAAATGAAAATTCAGTTTTTTGCAATATGTATTCATTATGAAGAGGGCTGCGCTGGTTAACAACTTGAGGGCTCGGGCCTATTTAATCCATTAATAAAATGTGCCCATCGTTTATAGCGCCCGGACCACTTTTACCGGTGGACCGGAAGTTGTTGTGAATGTCTGTGTAGCAGCTAACAATAGCCACACCACTCTAGAGACAACAACGGGAGGTAAGAATAAATCTATCGCGACTAGCGACTGGACCGCGGAGCGCCGTCTAACACAGGATCTTTTTTCATAATTAAACCAAACAATCTCCTGGTGCCTCTCCCGGTACCCCAGCAGCAGCAGCAGCAGCCCCTGCACCCGCACAACACAGGCCTGCCGCCACAGCCTCACCCTCACGCCCCCCCCCGCAGCCCCTCCTCGCCCTGCCTCACCCTCACGCCCCACCCCAGCCCACAGGCCTGCCGCCGCCGCCTCACCCCCACCCCCCCCCGCAGCCCCTCCTCGCCCTGCCCCACCCTCAGATGACGTGTCACTGTTGTGCAACACCGAGGATTGGGCAACAAGCGCTCCTAGGCTGTGGAGCGATGCGACCGGTTTTGATATCATTAATCTCCGTCGTTTTTATCAATCTCCGTCTCGGGCAACTGACGTGCACTTGAACTTGACGGTGATCTCCGTCTGGGGCCCTTAAACTGTTAATCTTGGCGATTCACTCACTATGTGACTAACCTCGCCTCACCAGGCTTTCCACCCCGGAGGAAATTAAGCCTGGTCTCTGTTCCAAAAGTGCCGTGTGAACCGGTCTGGAGCGGATGATATCGCTACGTCATGTTGTAGTCATTGTTTTGTGGTCACAGGATGATATCGCTACGTCATGTTGTAGTCATTGTTTTGTGGTCATCAGGATGATATTGTTACGTCATGTTGTAGTCATTGTTTTGTAGTCATCAGGCAGGAACAATCAAACGGAACTTCCTTTTCCCGCAAACCGGAAGAATAACAATAAAAGCTAAGAAAAATCGGTTCGAGGGAAAAGGAAGTTCCGGAAGATTGATGACTACAAAACAATACTACAACATGACGTAGCGATATCATCCGCTCCCGACCGGTGCATACACCCGAAATGGAATGGTGCCCAGGCTCATCATCATTTTTCGACCACGGTCGAGATCATGGATTTCACAACACCATGCCAGACTTTCCGGTCCTTCATTGCCATCCCCAGTTCCTGCTCACTGATGCATGTGTCCCTAGCGATGACATCAGCGATGACATCAGCGATGACATCAGACCTCTGGTCTGCTTTGAGGCAGGACTCCAGAGAAGAAGGGAAGATATAACGTCATTGTCAGCTCTGTAGCAGTGGCCGGCAAACTGTGTTCTTCTGGAACGGACTAGTGAAGAAACACGGGGAAGTTTGCCGTATATTAGATTAGTCGATGGGTGGCTCTTCCAAGACAAGATTTTGCGCTCTCATTAGAAGGCGGGTGTAAGTGCCATCCAACCGCCCAGGCCCAGGCTACTATGTGACTCTCTGGAGGTGGAGGAGTGGAGAGGAGGGCGGAGCGCAGCGCGTTGCACTGGCTGTTTGATGCTGCAGCTCTGGTGGTGGTGGTTGTTGTTGCTGCCTGCTACTTGCTAACTTGTTGCTATCGCTGGCTGTGCTCTGGTTTGCACACCAACATGAGCTGCTCAGCATCAACTATTACTCTATTAGCTATATATAACTTCAGTTAACTTGCCATATGCAAACATGTTTTATAAGATCATTGCACGATAGCTCGTTTTGGTTAGCTCGATAGCTCGTTTTGGTTTCCTGTTGCGGTTGAATAATAACCTAATGTCATCCTGACCTAATCAATCAACGTTGCCACGGTAAACGCTCCCTATAACGTAAACGTTAATGTGTTCACTGCATACACATAAGATTCATTCATTCATTCAAGTTTTATTTATTCTCCAAATTACACTGTGTAATTAAACTCATTTTCAGTGTCGTCGAGTATTACAATATCATGTAAAAAAACATCACAATACATCAGAAGATCAGGAGAAGGAAAAGTGTGTGTGTGTGTGTGTGTGTGTGTGCGTGTGCGTGTGCGCGCGTGCGTGCGCGCGTGCGTGCGTGCGCGCGCGTGTGTGTCCGTGTGTGCGTCCGTGTGTGCGTGCGTGTATGTTTGTGCGTTCACGCGTACGTACACACACAAACACACACACACACACACGTGCGCACGTGTGTACTGTACCCATGTATGGATGCAACTTTGCATGCAAATGCATGCATATATGGGTGTATGTATGGGTGTACTGTGCATATATACATGATGATGCATTTTTGTGTCACGTCTATATCTGTGTGTGTGTGTGTGTGTGTGTGTGTGTGTGTGTGTGTGTGTGTGTGTGTGTGTGTGTGTGTGTGTGTGTGTGTGTGTGTGTGTGTGTGTGTGTGTGTGTGTGTGTGTGTGTGTGTGTGTGTGTGTGTGTGTTAGGCTGCACAACAGTGACACTTGTTGGTGAAAAATATGCTATTTCCGTGCTCAGACCCAGGGACACACATCTGGGAGGGGGGGGGGGGGTCCCTGGAACAACATATTTTCAGATGGGGGGTCGGCGGGCAATCATTTTTGGGGACCTTGACATGAAATAGCTTGAGAACGACTGACATAGAAAGATGAGGGTTTTTCAGAAAACTGGCGCGTGGTGTTTCTGTCTGTGTTTCCAGGGTTTAACTCTTCGTGCGTGGTGTTTCTGTCTGTGTTTCCAGGGTTTAACTCTTCGTGCGCGTGGTGTTTCTGTCTGTGTTTCCAGGGTTTAACTCTTCGTGCGCGTGGTGTTTCTGTCTGTGTTTCCAGGGTTTAACTCTTCGTGCGCGTGGTGTTTCGGTCTGTGTTTCCAGGGTTTAACTCTTCGTGTGCGTGGTGTTTCTGTCTGTGTTTCCAGGGTTTAACTCTTCGTGCGCGTGGTGTTTCTGTCTGTGTTTCCAGGGTTTAACTCTTCGTGTGCATGGTGTTTCTGTCTGTGTTCCCAGGGGGGCAGGGGGCCGAGGCAGGCCGGCTACGGAGAGCAGCACGGCCAATCGTTCCACCAACACCACTCGGACGAGGAAGAGGAGGACGACGACGGGTACGCTCGTAACCGCAGAAGAGTGGCCTCGGTCGACGAGTTCCTCAGAGGCTCTGAGCTGGGCCGGCCGGTAAGACCAACACCGATAACAACCAGTGGTGGAAAAAGTACTCAATTGTTTTACTTAAGTAAAAGTACCAATTTAGAAGTAGGCTACTTCGTTACAAGTAAAAGTACGTAATTGAAAATGTACTTGAGTAAAAGTACAAAAGTATCGGCATCAAAATGTACTTAAAGTACTAAAAGTAAAAGTACTATTGCAGAATGTCCCATTTCACAAGTTCAAAATGTGTACAAAATCTAAAATGTATAGGGTTGAAGTGGGTTGAAGTGGTTTTCTAATAAAAATTTTAATCTCCAAAGTAAGTAAAGTTTTCAAATAATTGTAGTGGAGTAAAAGTACAAATTTTGGCTCTGAGACGTAATGGAGTAGAAGTAAAAGTACTGGAAATTGGATATACTCAAGTAAAGTACAAATACCTCAAAATTGTACTTAAGTACAGTACTTAAGTAAAAGCACTTAGTTACTTTCCACCACTGATAAAAACACCCACTGAATCATTCCCTACCTCCCCCGACTCACTGTCCTGTCCCCCCCCCCCCCCCCCCCCCCAGGTCTGTCTGTCTTTGTGTGCAGTGGTCCTTTTTTTAGGGAATTGGCTAAAATAATAATGGGCTAAAAACTACAGGGATGTCACCGATCACATTTTTTTTTGCTCCCTGTCCGATTCCCGATCATTTGATTTTGAGTACAGACTTTTCCCCCGATCCGATATTTATAACACTTTATGCCATGTCACAATCGTACAATATCCAAAAATCACAGAAGATATCCAGTCGTAAATATCATGATATGGATATAATATTGATACTAGGGATCACGTTTTTTTGCTCCCGATCTGATTCCGATCATTAGAAAATGACGTGATCGGGCCCAGATTTCCGATCACGTGATCGGATCGGGACTAGCTAAAACTAGTAGCACTAGTAGGGAGCTGAGCCCTGTCCAAATCGGTAAACTTGCGTGACTTATAGGATCTATGCAAATACAGCATAACCTTTTCTGTCTGTATGCGTGTGTGTGTGCGCGCACGCACGCGTGTGTGTGTCCGTGTGTGCGTGCGTGTATGTTTGTGCGTTCACGCGTACGTACACACACAAACACACACACACACACACACACACGTGCGCACGTGTGTACTGTACCCATGTATGGATGCAACTTTGCATGCAAATGCATGCATATATGGGTGTATGTATGGGTGTACTGTGCATATATACATGATGATGCATTTTTGTGTCACGTCTATATCTGTGTGTGTGTGTGTGTGTGTGTGTGTGTGTGTGTGTGTGTGTGTGTGTGTGTGTGTGTGTGTGTGTGTGTGTGTGTGTGTGTGTGTGTGTGTGTGTGTGTGTGTGTGTGTGTGTGTGTGTGTGTGTGTGTGTGTGTGTGTTTATCTGTGTGTGTGTGTGTGTGTGTGTGTGTGTGTGTGTGCGCGTGCGTGTATTTATCTGTCTGTCTTGTGCATGCATTTTCTATCTCCCATCTGTGCGTGTGCACGTGCATGTATACATGGACACATGCATTATGGTGTATGTGTATGAATGCCTGCATACGTGCGCATACGTGCGGCATGCCATGCATGCATGCACGACGACGACGACGACGACGTGTGCCGACGCGTGTCTTTTAATGTGTGCGTGTGGTGCGCGTGTATGTGTCGCGTGTATGTACGCATGTGACGATGATGGTGGTGGTGGTGTGGCGGCCTCTGGGTGGGGGGGGCCTACGACGACGTGACCACAACATGCATGCGTGTGTGTGTTGTTGCTGAAACCATGCGGCCGTGTGTCGTCACCGCAGCCTCACTATAGCCACAGTGAGGGGGAGTGTCACAGTGAAAGTAGCCGCGGCGGCTCGGACCTCTCCGACATCATGGAGGAGGACGAGGAGGAGCTGTACTCGGAGATGCAGCTGGAGGAGGGACGGCGACGCAGTTCGCACAACGCCCTTAAGGTACGGACGGGGCTGGCAGGCGGGGCACTCTGATATCAGTGGTGGAAACAGTACTCCATTGTTTAGACTATTATTTTGAGACCGTTCCGATACCGATATGGCATTTTTATGGCCGATAAGGCCTATTCCGATTATGCTACCGATTTAGTCGTGCATCCCTACTTAACACATTTTGGGCGGGAACCCCTTTTGGTGTTAGCATTATGTTATGCGTTAGCTATTGAAAAATAGCAGATCTGCTATTTTTTTTAAATACGACTGACATATAAACATAGCTTTTTCAGAAAACTGTCAGGATGTAGAAGACATTTTTAGAATCTGATCTCATGTCAAAATGGGTTAAAACACCTAAAGGGGTTCCCGTCCTGAACGGGGTTAACCAGCAAATGTACGGCTCGGCTCTGACTATTTTTGTGCAATGAATGGAGGGTACGTTGCAGGCTCAGACTGTCCTATATCCAGTGGCGTGCACAGACATTTAGAGGGGCAGGTGCTCATGTGAAAAAGGGCACCTTGTGGAACCGACCGGTTGCCTTTAATAGTGTGAGATTTATAGGTTTTGGGGCATAAATAATATATTAGAAGCTTTTTTATCAAGAATTGATCAATGTCACCATGGTCCACATACTGTACAGTGTACACTGTACAAAAAAAAAACGTTGTTTTTTTCCGTTTTTTTTCTCCAAAAGAGCACATTGCTGTCTAGAGGGAAAAGGTTCAGGGGGTGCTCTAGCACCCCCTCGTGTCTATCTGTGCACGCCACTGCCTATATCTCTATATAACTATATATCTCTGTAAAGCACCTTGGGTTACATTCTCTGTATGAAAGAAAAATAATCCAAATAAAGTGTATTTTTCTTGTTGTTCTTCTTGTATGTCATTGCATTTGCCTATTCCTGGAATGTTAAAAAAGATATTCTTGTGTGTTTGTGTGTGCACGTGTGCGTGTGTGTGTGTGTGTGTGTGCGTGTGTGTGTGTGTGTGTGTGTGTGTGTGTGTGTGTGCGTGCGCGTGTGTGCGTGTGTGTGTGTGTGTGCGCGCGTGTGTGCGTGTGCGCGTGTGCGTACGGGTTGGTATGTTTGTGTGTGGGTGTGTTTATGTGTGTGTGTAGGTGTGTGTGCCTGCATGAGTGTATAGCTGTGTGAGTGCATATGCACATGTATGTTTATGGGCTCGTCATGTGTTTGTGTGTGCGTACATTTAGTGGTGCGTTGTGTGCGTGCGTGCGTGCGTGTGTATGCGTGTGTATGCGTGTGTATGCGTGCGTATGCGTGCGTGCGTGCATGTGTGGTTGCGTGTGTGTGCACATGCAACTCATGTATGTATGTGCTTGTGCGAGTATGAGTGCATGCACATGCCTCTGTATCTGTGTGCGTGTGTGTGTTTCAGACCAACGCTACCGCCGGTGGTCGAATAGATCGAGAGACGGGGAGAAGAATCCAACATGGCGGCCCCATGAAGCCCCAGAGACGACCTCTCATGGTCCCTTCCATTGGTCAGTATATGAGACGACCTCTCATGGTCCCTTCCATTGGTCAGTATATGAGACGACCTCTCATGGTCCCTTCCATTGGTCAGTATATGAGACGACCTCTCATGGTCCCTTCCATTGGTCAGTATATGAGACGACCTCTCATGGTCCCTTCCATTGGTCAGTATATGAGACGACCTCTCATGGTCCCTTCCATTGGTCAGTATGAGACGACCTCTCATGGTCCCTTCCATTGGTCAGTATATGAGACGACCTCTCATGGTCCCTTCCGTTGGTCAGTATATGAGACGACCTCTCATGGTCCCTTCCATTGGTCAGTATATGAGACGACCTCTCACGGTCCCTTCCATTGGTCAGTATGAGACGACCTCTCATGGTCCCGTCCATTGGTCAGTATATGAGACGACCTCTCATGGTCCCTTCCATTGGTCAGTATATGAGACGACCTCTCATGGTCCCTTCCATTGGTCAGTATATGAGACGACCTCTCATGGTCCCTTCCATTGGTCAGTATATGAGACGACCTCTCACGGTCCCTTCCATTGGTCAGTATATGAGACGACCTCTCATGGTCCCTTCCATTGGTCAGTATGAGACGACCTCTCATGGTCCCTTCCATTGGTCAGTATATGAGACGACCGCTCATGGTCCCTTCCATTGGTCAGTATATGAGACGACCTCTCATGGTCCCTTCCATTGGTCAGTATATGAGACGACCTCTCATGGTCCCTTCCATTGGTCAGTATTATGGTCGTGAGCGCCGAGAGAAAGAACGGTCTGCTTCTGGTTTTAAAAAAAAGCTGTTCATGTGTTTCCTTGCTTTGATGTTCTCCATGCTCTACAGTGGTTCCCTTATGGGTCTGTAACTCAGAGGGCAGTATTATGCGTGTCTTAAGTACCAGGTCTTATGACTTAACTTAAGACCTGGAGGTGTAGTCAATGCTGTTTGGCCACTCAGAATAGCCAAATGGCATTGATCACGCCTCCAGGTCTTAAGTTAAGTAATAAGACCTGGTACTTAAGACACGCATAATACTGCCCAGAGAGTGTACAAATGGAACCAAATGGTGGCAACTAAATGAACTGCAGATTTAGTCAACTAAAATCTTATGACATTTAGTCGACTAAAACTAGACTAACACTACAACATTCCAGGTGACTAACATATGACTAAAACTAAATGAAGTTTCATTCCAAAGACTAAAACTAAAATGTAAATTTGCTGCCAAAAACAACAATGATTGCAATAATAATGTGTGGTTGTCACAAAATCCTGTACTACGCATTCGTTTGGGAACCACTTGCTCTAGCGGTCTATGTTGCTCTGTTAAAAACTGTCATTATAAGTTTCCCCGATGTTGTAAAATCGTCCATGTGTGTCTTTGAACCGTGTTCATGCCCTTTCACATTCCCTGAACATGAACAGATCTCGCGCAAACTTGTATACTTCAACAGGCTGGCCCCTAGTCTCTCTCCGCTAGTCTACTAGGCGGCCGCTATAGACTGGAACTCACCCATGCTTTTTATGGCATATGCAGCTCCCGGCATGATTCGCCGGGAGAAACTAGGCACAGCTGCTGGACATGAGACTAATTAATTAGAGCGACAGAGAGAGGAGTGTGTGTGTGTGTGTGTGTGTGTGTGTGTGTGTGTGTGTGTGTGTGTGTGTGTGTGTGTGTGTGTGTGTGTGTGTGTGTGTGTGTGTGTGTGTGTGTGTGTGTGTGTGTGTGTGTGTGTGTGTGTGTGTGTGTGTGTGTGTGTGTGTGTGTGTGTGTGTGTGTGTGTGTCGACATGTGTGCGTGTCTGCGTCAATTTAACAAAGGTGCAGACGATCAGAAATCAGCAGAGAGTGAGCGACGTTTGCGCTACTCTATGCCGAATTGAAGTGGACTCGGCCCCAGACTTTTCTTTTCTCCCTGGAAATAAAAAAACGTCTGGGTTTTCGAGGCTAGGCTGGCCGCAGACCATCATACACAGACACTCACACTGATTGAAATCATTTTGGTGTAGTTGTTTTCAGTTTTATATATGCTCCCATGTTAACTAGCCACTATACCAAAGCATGGCAGGGACATTTTTGCTGCAATACAAAGGCTTAATTCAGTTGGCGTTCCTGGGTAGCGAATGGACCAGCTTTTCGCATTGTAATCCCCGAACCGAACCCCCCTACCCAGGGGTCATCTCCATGTTGGCTTGTGGGTGGACATTTTTTGTCAACATTCCATTTTTGCCACAGACATACAAAATGAGTGGACGATAATATTACCAGAAAGACAATAAATAGAGATGTCCATAACAGGTCTGTAACTCTTGAGAGTGTTCAAATGGAACCAAATGGACCCTTTTCGGGTCCATTTGGATCCATTTGAACACTCGTTAAGGGGGGTCCTTGCAAATATAGAACATTTGAGAACCACTAGTACTAGTTGGACTCCTAATGTGCCTATAGTAGTCGTGAATTATTGTCATACATATAATTAGCCCTTCACTAAATCCCACCCCAAAAAGCGATTGTCCAATGCCAATCCCAATAGTTTAGCAACGGTTGCTATGCAGGTCAAGCTTTCTTCGCTGCTAACGTGCCTATTGGACAAGGATGTGTTGGGGAGGGACTTAGTGAAGGGCTAATTGTGAAGAAAACCTTGGAGACTTGACATTCAATCAAGTGGGTCTCATGATCAAAAATAAGAACATATACAGTATAATGGTGTGTAAATAAAAACAAAGTCTAAAAAAAGAAAATTGCCACAGGACACATTTTTGTCCGTGTACGATCGGACATGTTGGTGACCCCCACCCCCCCACCCCCCCCTACCCCCTCTGTGATTGGTTTATTTTCCTGTATAGAGATAACCACTGAGAGTAACAACAGTGAGGGAGGGAACCCCTCCCCCCCCATCACCGAGGAGCTTTACTATGGCAGAGTAGGTGCAGGACAAAGGACCAGGGCCTCGTCCCGCAGGCACGCAGGCGGCTGCGCAGGCGCCCCCTGCAGGTCACCCTATGGTACGTGCTGCTGCTAGCTGCTAGCTGCTGCCTGCCTGCGGCCCCCCCTACCCCCCCCCCCCCCTCTCTTTGCCCCCTCCCCCCTTCGTTCACCAACCAACAGCACTACAGTAGCCCAAAAAAAAAAGCCTCCCGAAATGAAAAGAAACCTGGTAGTCAGGGGATATTAATACAATCTGGGAATACATTTCTTACTAAGAATTTTCTTCACCAATGTGTTTGTAAAGGTGTCTACTAACATATCCCACATTGGTTTATATTCACATTGGTTTATATTCAACCACCCTAGGGGAATTTTTGACAGCGGCTGAAAGTTGGGGTACCATACAACCATTATAAGGCAAACTAGGGGGTTTTCATCATTCTGAATCCATTCCAAGCATTAGTTTTGCACGAAAAACACCATAGCTGTCATCACAAATGTGATGAAGTCAGCACATTTGGGCATATTTGAGCAAGTGGCTATGGCCAAACTAGGGGTCAAACTAGGGGGTTTTCATGATTCCATTAGTTTTACACGAAAAACACTCCTTGGGCTTAAAAAGGCAATAGTCGCCATCACAAATGTGATGAAGTCAGCACATAGACAAGTGTGTTTTTCGTGCAAAACTAATGCTTGGAATGGATTCAGAATGATGAAAACCCCCTAGTTTGACACGTCACATGCTATTTAAAGCATAATGAAATTTAGAACATTTTGCCATATATTGGCTGTTGATGGTACCCTAACTTTCAGCAGCTGTCAAAAATTCCCCTAGGGTGGTTGAATATAAACCAATGTGGGATATGTTAGTAGACACCTTTACAAACACATTGGTGAAGAAAATTCTTGGTAAGAAATGTATTCCCAGGTTTGACATTATACTGATAATATTCCCTGACTATGGTGCTTGTTGAGTAGATGTGGAGGACACTCGTCCTCAGTGAGTATAATATATATAGCCTGCAACTATCGATTATTTTCTTTGCCGATTATCGATTTACTTTTTTCGATTAATCAAATAATCGAGAAGCATGATGTTGGAGGGAGGGGCAGCGGGGGGGGGGGGGGTCATTTATATATTTGTATTTTTAATTATGTCAACGTCTGACTTATTCCTGTAGACTATAATGTCAAGGAATTGACACTAAATTTGCTTTTAAATAAATAGTCTGATGATGCACCACGTTTGTTGAACTTGGAGGAGGAGGAGAAAAAAATTAAACGTTTAAATATTTTTTCAAAATTGATTACTTTATTAAAGATGGATGAGTTCAGCAAACTGTTGAACCCCCTAGTGCTATTATGTCGTTCCCCGGTTAGTTGCACAGCATGACTCACTGCACTGACACAGTGGCATCACTGACGAGATGGCCACCCCACTGTTGTGGATTGATTGATTGATTGATCGATTGATCGATCGATCGATCGATCGATCAGAATGCTTCCTCCTGCACTGAACTCCAGATGCCTGCTTAAACCCCTTCCCTTTTGTGATATACAGTAGTTTATATTATATACATTATATATACAATTCCGCCATCTCTGTGGCCATCTCTGTCCTATAGGGGCCGACCATGCATGAAGGGAGACGGAAGTTTAAAGTTATTAAATTACTGTATGCACTGTAGTGATACTGCGTACTGTAACCGGTTAACCTTTTTATGTGGTGTACAGTTGGAGGCCATCGATATTGTCCTTTTCTTTTTGCTGAGGTTTGCGTGATCTGCGCAAAAGGACAGTTAACCCATTTTGGGCGGGAACCCCTTTTGGTGTTTTAAACATGTTATAATTTAGCTATTGAAAAATAGCAGATCTGCTATTTTTGAAAAATCGTGAAAATATTTATTTCAGAAAACTGGAGGATTTAGAAAGATTTTTTTAAATTTTGAGGTCAGGCCTAAATGGGTCAAATGATAAGGGACAATATCGATGGCCTCCAACTGTATGTATCTTGCTGTATTTAACCCATTTAAAGACCTGAGGCCGATTCTACAAATGCCTTCTAAAATCCATGTTTCTTAAAATCCTGTCAGTCGTTCTCAAACATTTTCATGTCAAGGACCCCCAGAAATATAGGACATTTATTTCCCCCCCCAGAAGCAAAGATTTGAGTTAAAAAGTTTACTCTGAAAGATTTGTGCCACATTTTCACGATTTAAAAAAAATAGCAGACCTACAAGCTCGTAGGTTGTAGATCTGCTATTTTTCAATAGCTAAAGCATAACATAATGCTAACACCAAAAGGGGTTCCCGCCCAAAATGGATTAAGTCCCACAGCTAGCCATTCAATTTCACTCTGGAAATACTGTTTAGCCCTAGAAGAAAAAGAAAAAAACAAAGTAGAAGCACACTACATACAAACCACACTGTATTGTGATAGACTTTCAATTAAGCCCTAATTATCTGAAAGTAATTATGCAGCTCCTTGCAAGCTAAACAAAACGATAACATTGTCTCCCTGAGTAACAGTAGAAAAAAGGTTACAGCTTAAGCAACTCACTTGCTTTCCCCAAAACGATTTCCTATTCGATATCAGACATGCAGCAATGTTACACTTCCAAAACGATACTTTAATACTTCGCCATAGTGTCCACAGTAGCTTCATAATGGTCTTACTGTACATGTTTGTCTGTTACTTGTGTGTCATCACCTGTCATATTATCCACGTTTCACGTCAATATAATTCCATATTTTGCCCTTCGTTTGTCTGCAGCACAACACTATCCTGGTGGAGCACTTTCTTATGAATGTACTGTAAATTGAAATACAAAAGCATTACAAACGACTATGTGTGCCGTGCGCTAGGGCTTTAAGCAACTAGTCGACTATTCAACTAGTCGACACTACTACTAATCCACTACTTGACCTTGCTGGTACTACTTGACTAGTTTTGCTCCCCGTTTTTGTAGGCCTCAAGATCAGAATTCTAGATTATAGTCACCAATGTACACATTCTTTGAGTGGTGCAACTGCAAACCACTCCAACAACCAGCTTTGTCTGTATGTTTGTGTACCTGTGTACGTACGTGTTCGTGCACAGGTGAGCATGGTTACCATGGTCACTGACATTACGTCAGACCACAGCTGATCAGGCTATATAAGACCTTGCTCAGTTCACACGGGTGTGATTTTTAAATGTACAAATATATTATTTTTCTTTTAGTTTTGTTTTGTTTTAGTTTTTTTTACATAATAGGTAGTTAAACCACTAGTCGACTGTAAACTAGGCAACTAGAAACCACTAGTCGACTGTAAACTAGGCAACTAGTCATCTAGTAAAAAATCACTAGAAGTGAAAGCCCTACCGTGCGCGCAAGGCAGTGTTTGTATTGGTTGGTTGAATGTGTGTGCACTGAATGATGGAACGGACAAGACTGACCATGAGATGAGAACGTTTGCATGCTGATAAGAGACGGTTTGTTGGATGATGTTAATAAATTAACATGTCATATGATGCTGCATGGGGTCGGTGTATCTTGTAAAACACAAAGATATTCCCGTTTGTCACGGAAGCATGTTTTATTAACATGCCTCACAAATGCACATGACACGATCCTATGTGAAATACATGCCACAGTTGCTTTGGTCAAGAAAACACACCATTCCTTGTAGGGAAGAGCTCTGGAATCTACTCCGCTAATTTTATGCACCTATAGTCAATGGTTTGATGGCATTTTTGGTACCTTTTAAATGTTTTGTTTCCGATGTTAATTAAAGATGGATACAGGGATCGGGATCGCCGCTCCCCTCCATACTATGACGAGTCGGAGACCGAGGAGTCCTTTCGAATCTTCGTGGCGCTCTTTGACTACGACCCTCTCTCCATGTCCCCCAACCCGGACGCGGCTGACGAGGAGCTGCCCTTCAAAGAGGGACAAATTATTCGGGTGTGTTTTTTGAAGAAGAGACATCCAAGCCTTCTCTTATTTATTTGTTTAAATTCACGACCATGGTTTGACTGAATTGGTGCCGTGTGTGTTTGAGGCCTCCAATGGATCCAATGTAGTTGTTATTTAGTCACGAGCTGTTGTTAACAGTTTTGCTGCATAACACGCTTTCCACGCTATTTAATCCATGTTTCTCCCCTGCGTAATACGCTAAACCTGCTATTTTGTGTGTGTTTAATTCGCTGTTTTTGAGTGGTGTAAACCACTCCTACGACTGGCTTTGTTAGTTTACGTGTCTGTCTGTCTGTGCCAAAAAAATGAGCATGGTTGCTACGGTCACCCAGTTCACACGGGTGTGATTTCATTACGTCAGACATTACGTCAGACCACAGCTGATCAGTCTATATAAGACCTTACACCACTCAGTTCACACAGGTGTGATTTTTTAATAATTAAAAATAAATAGCGGATTTGTCGCGGACCTGGTGTCGCGTTATGATGACGACATCGTGCTCTGGGCTGCAAGGGCTTCTGGGAAAATGAGTTCAATGCAAGTGAACGGTAGTTTCAACTGGACTCCAGCAGCTCTCACTGCCTGTTGTTCCGGATCGCGACGGTGGAAGATTTTTCGGTTCGACAACAAGCCATGGAACCATTTTCAGGGGGATTTTCATGGATCAAAAAGGTGCAAATACTTTGGCGTTATGCTCCAAAGGTAATTAAACAATCTCAGCAGCCTCGGTATATGTCACCTTTTAATCTAAAGCCATCAAGGTGTTAATACTTTGCTAATCATTTAATTTAATCAGAAATATTATATTATTATAGACATGGCGGCGGTGGCTCAGGGGTAGAGTGGCCGGATGGGAACCGCAAGGCTCCCAGTTCGAACCCTGTGGGCTCCCCCAGAGTTAGTGTCGAAGTGTCCTTGAGCAAGACTCTGAACCCCTAATTGCTCCCGATCAGCAGGTTGGTGCCTTGCATGGTTTCCTCCGACATCGGTGTGTGTGTGTGTGTGTGTGTGTGTGTGTGTGTGTGTGTGTGTGTGTGTGTGTGTGTGTGTGTGTGTGTGTGTGTGTGTGTGTGTGTGTGTGTGTGTGTGTGTGTGTGTGTGTGTGTGTGTGTGTGTGCACGTGAATGGGTGAATGTAATCCAAAATCTATGTAAAGCGCCTTGGATAAAGGTGCTATATACATGCACCATTTACCATTCATATATGCCTATTCAAATATTTCGGAATAAATTAGATGAAAAGTAGTAACAGCTTGTGACTAAACAACGACTACATTGGATCCATTGGACCACAGGTTAGCTTCTTCTTCCATTTCCATTTTGAGGTCAGGTTTCCAGTCGACGGGGACGATAACTGTGACCTTTAACCTTTACTCCTGTGTGTCCCGCCGTGCAGGTGTACGGCGATAAGGACACGGACGGCTTCTACAGAGGAGAGGTTCGGGGCAGGATGGGGCTGATCCCGTGCAACATGGTGTCAGAGATCAGGGCCGAGGACGAAGAGACCATGGAGCAGCTCATGAAGCAGGGCTTCCTGCCGCTGAACACACCCGTGGACAGAATAGGTAACGCACACTTTAATTCGGTGTTACCCGAACGCGCGGTCGTCGTGCGTGACCGCACGTAAATGTCGTGTTTTTATAGCCAGGCGCGCAGGGCCGGATCTACCATATGGGCACTTTGGGCACATGCCCAGGGGCCCTTGGCCACCAGGTGCCCCTCAAAAAAAAAATATATATATATATATATATATATATATATATATATATTTTTTAGCTCCACAGAAAATGTCCCTGCTAATCCGAATGAAATAAATGGTGTCTAAAAAGATTAGTGTTTTATTGTTGGTGAGAAGGGCAGCTAAAAAGTGCAATTGTGTGTAAAGCAGCAACAATGCGCTAGATTGGCTGTCACTCTGGGGGGGGTAGGCGACCGGAAATAGGCTAATATAACGGCATAAAACTGCCCCAAAACGGCTCCAAAACCGCAAAAATGTTGCGCGCGCATGAAGGGGGGGGGGCCCTTCGAGCTTCAGTGCCCAGGGGCCCTCAGAGGTGTTAATCCGGCCCTGCAGGCGCGCAACGTGGCTATACTGTCGATGTTGAGATTATAGTGAGGACCAGAGCCATTGAGTTACGACAACTCCGTTCACATCATGGGGCTCCGTTCAGACCAATGGCCGCTCTTCTACATATACTGTAGACTTCTATTGGCAAAGTGCTAGGCGAAGAGTGACAAGTCCTGGACCGGAAGTTGGCAGAATGCACTGGACCCAGGCAACAGCCCAGCTTTAATGATCTTAAATCCCTTTATTTTAGATCGTTTTTTTTTTAACACTCCGAACGCCCAGGACGAAGTTCTTTGTCCTTTCTATTAGTAACGCCCGTCGCCCAGGACGAAGTATTGTCCAAAAGACGAAGTTTATTGATACGAGAACAGATCGCATGGCTGTATAGTCCAGGCGCGCCTCCTGGGCTCTCCTCGGTGACGCGCAAGAGTGAGACATCATCGAAAAACTCCCTCTGTTTAGCTGATGAAAACGAAAATCTTAAAACGTTCATAAATCGCGATCTAAATCATCCCGTCTTTTTCTGAAAAAAGATCCTGTGTTAGACGGCGCTCCGCGGTCCAGTCGCTAGTCTCGATAGATTTATTCTTGTCTCCCGTTGTCGATCGACTCTAAAGTGCTGTGGCTATTGTTAGCTGCTACACAACATCATGAACTTCCGGCCAGTCCGTCCGGAAAAGGCGTCCGTGTTTATAAATCGACTGGGCGCATGAATGTAATGGATTAAATAGTTCCGGGCAATTACAGTGTTAATAGTATGTCTCGCATTCAGTTGCAATAAAAACATTTTTTATTTTTATTTTTATTTATTTAAAAAAAAGCCACCTAAAGACCAAATGTATCTGTTGTGTCTGGAGCTGAAAAGGTTACAAACACCTGGTTTAATGCACCCAGTGGCACGCTCGCGCACATAAGACAACTTTGTCTTTCGCCTTATTTTATTTTATTTCTTTTATAGAGGGACAGACAGGCTGACAGGAAATGGGGGAGAGAGATGGGGGGGGGGGTGACATGGCCGGTAGTCCGAGACGGCAGTAAAGGCCGTCTCGGACTACCGGCCAAGGTGCCTGGACCACTGAGCCACGGCCCAGGCTGACTTTGTTTTTTAAATACTTTCCATTCTCATAATAACAGGTATTGTGAGTATACAGCAGCTGCTGCGGGTTGTTAACGTGGCCTTCCATTGTGCCTTCCAGAGCAGAACAGGCGAGGCCTCCGTCGGGACCAGGCCTCTCGGAGGATGGTCGCCCTGTACGACTACGACCCGAGGGAAAGCTCCCCAAATGTTGATGTCGAGGTACCTTGTACTGTCATTACAGTAGACAATACACTCACACACAAACACACGCACGCACGCAACAAATATTTAAAAGGACTAAGATAATAAGAATAAAAACAATGAATACATTCAGATCAGTACGGTCACCTATGCACACTTTGCACAGCTAAAAGGTCTTTAGTCCCCTTTTAAAGGCGCCCGAGGCCCGGTCTGCCGTAATGCGGAGCGTATAGTCCTTTTTGCCTTTGAGTAACATACAGTTATGGTCCCTGAACTCTCATAGGTTACGTTCATTTTCAACACGCTGAATCAAAGTCAAAGTCGTACGATTAGTCACAGACGTTACCGCAGTGAAATTTGTTCTCCGCATTTGACCCATCTCTTGTATTGGAACGGTGAGCCGCAGCGTGCGCCGCGCTCGGGAATCATTAGTTGATTTGACCCCCAATCCAACCCATTGATGCTGAGTGCCAAGCAGGGAGGCATTGGGTCCCATTTTTACAGTCTTTGGTATGACCCGGCCGGGGATCGAACCCCGACCTCCCAGTCTCAGGGCGGACACTCTAACCACAAGGCCACTGTCTGGTCGACAGGAAAGAGAATACTCTCTTCATATCAAGCTGGAATGTGCTGCCTGGTACACTACCACACTCCTTTGTCTCAAATGTGAGTTTGATGAATATACGAAGATAACGTCCAATATGATCTAACAATCAACACTCATACCAAAGTTGGCTGCTCCTCCATTTGACCTTAAGGGAAGGATAAGTCCTTATTAAGTATGTCCCTGTCGGTTAATTTATATTGACCTCAGTTGGTTTGGTTGGCCCAATCCGTTCCGACTAGAGTTTGTGCTAGTTCAGGGATAGGTCTTACCTCACAGACAGAACATACTGTACAGTGTACACTCTCTCCCTCTGTTTCTGTCTCTGTTTCCTATAGGCTGAATTGACATTCTGTGCTGGGGACATCATAGCTGTCTGTGGGGATATCGACGAAGATGGCTTCTATTATGTGAGTGCCACATCACAGTTTAGCATCATAATCCATTTTGGGCCGGAACCCCTTTTGGTGTTTTAAACATTATGTTATACCTTAGCTTTTGAAAAATAGCAGATCTACAAGCTCATAGCTATGAGCTTGTAGGTCTGCTATTTTTGAAAAATCGTGAAAATATTTTAGAAGAATTTTTTTAAATTTCGACGTCAGGCCTGAATGGGTTAATTCTCCTCCCCGCCTACGCTCCTCACCACCCCCCCCGTCTTGTGTTTTCTCTCTCCCACTTCTTCTCACCTCACTTCAGGGTGAGATGAACGGCCACCGCGGCCTCGTCCCTTCCAACTTCCTGGAAGAAGTGCCTGACGACGTGGAGGTGTACCTGACGGACACCCCGGCCCACTATCCTCAGCAGGACGAGCCGCCGCCGCCCCCGGCGAGCCGCCCGCCGCCCCCCGCCACCGACTCCGCCGCCATCTCGGAGGGCAAACGGGTACAGCACCGTCGCCGCCCTCAGCGCTAGGCCCCCTCCTCCTCCTCCTCCTCTGTCCATCCATCCTCCTTCGTCCTCTCTTGATTTATACGTCTCTCTCGCTTCCTCCACTTTTTGCCGTCTATGTGCTGTTCAGTGTGCCGTGTTTTGTCCATGTGGTGAACCAGTGGTGACTCTCTATACAAACTAACCGCCTCCCCGCCTCCCCTTTTGGAAACCCCCCTGTCTGTCTGTCTAACACCTTTCAGAGAAAGGACGAAGCAAAGCCCTATATGGACACAGAGAACTGTGGCCCCTTTTCCACCGGTTAGTTCCCAATGGGAACCGGTTCAGTTCTTTTTGGTTCTTAGTCCCTGAGCCAGGGCTCCTAAATTGGAACGTTAATTATGAATTGAGTGGGCAGAACCATACCTATATTAGATTATACACCATGAAACTTCCCCAATTGAGTACTTACACGAAGACAATGATTTATTGTATTACAAATTTTACATTTACATTTACAAATGAGGCATTATGTAGGAAAATATGCAAAATAATCGAAAATATGAAAAAGCTACTACTGTGGAAGGGTTATCATGTATTAATTTACTTGTATTGATCCTATAAACAATGTAATATAGGTCTAGTTTTTCCCACCAATGTTGGAGCTCTGGCTCATGGACTAAGAACCTAAAAGAACTGAACCGGTTCCCATTGGGAACCAACCGGTGGAAAGGGGGTCTATATGTGTTATTATGCATGTGGTATTGCCAATGAGGGGGAGGGGGGAGGGGGGGAGGAGGGAGAGATTAGACGAAAAGGCTAAAGTCATTCCTTAAAGGAGCATTCAGTGATTTGGGTGATTTGGAAAACCACCCAGTCCGCCCCGGTAACAAAATGTGCACATGCACGCTCTACAGTGGGGATGTGCAACAGGCCAACAGCATGTGCACCAAGGCCCGCCCCCACTCGATCATGATTGGAGGAAGGCCCCTCTCATCCTTATTGGATGAAGGTTTTGCCACCCACCACCAAAACTGAAACTAGGGTTTTTTGACCCCAGGGGCTCACTGGGGACAGGGAGGAACTCCTTATATGGTCAGCACACTCTATAGTAGGGAGGATTATCCAGAAAAAAAGAAAAAATAAGTGATATTTGAATTAAGTCAAATCACTGAATATACCTTTAAGCCTAATTTATACTCCATTGTACGATGATGTCACGCGACGCATCGCGTGGTCAGCTTGAAATGTGTTTTGATTTTTCAACCAAGCCATGTCATCGTGCGACAGTATATATAAATTAGGCTTTACACACAAATAATTTGGTGATCTCTTTGCACTTGACACACAAAAATCTTAATTATGGGGTACTGTGTAATGAAAATACTGTAAGTGATTTTTGAACACATGTACCACATCGTTTCTCCACCACGACACTGAAAAGAAAAGATTTGAATAAGAAAAATAATCTCAAGTTTTGATGAGAGAGAGAGAGAGAAAAAAAAACATGCCTTTTTTTCAAAACTAAACTTGATACATTTTATAATGACTTTCTTGGGCCCGACTGCTGTATTTACTTAAAGAGGCTTTGTTTCTTTTTGTATACTGCGCGCACACATCAAAAGATCTATTTTTCAGGCCTGTTGAAAGTTGGTTAATAATAATACATAATGCCATGTTTGATCTGAGAGAGAGAGAAAAAGGAGCCGCTACACTGAGACATCCATACTGTATTGTTATAATGGAACAATAAAAAGACAAAAATTGGATAAAAAAACAAATCCCTTTGCGCTCTGTGTCCATGTGTTGATGTTGTTATTTTCATTTGTCATAGTGCTGTTGGGTTTTTACTGACGATGAAGATATGCTGCCACGTCTGGTTTATTTTTTCCCTTACCTGCTTTTGGGCAAATCAAAGTGGCGCTGTTGGGCAGAAACCTTGTGTCCTTCCCATAAATTAATGTAGGCCTACTATTTTATAAATTAATGTAGACCTACTATTTTATAAATTAATGTAGACCTATTTTATAAATTAATGTAGACCTACTATTTTATAAATTAATGTAGGCCTACTATTTTATAAATTAATGTAGGCCTACTATTTTACAAATTAATGTAGGCCTACTATTTCATAAATTAATGTAGGCCTACTATTTTATAAATTAATGTAGGCCTACTATTTTATAAATTAATGTAGGCCTACTATTTTATAAATTAATGTAGGCCTACCATTTTATAAATGAATAGGCGTACCATTTTATAAATTAATAGGCCTACCATTTTATAAATTAATGTAGGCCTACTATTTTATAAATTAATGTAGGCCTACTATTTTATAAATTAATGTAGGCCTACTATTTTATAAATTAATGTAGGCCTACTATTTTATAAATGAATAGGCCTATTTTATAAATTAATGTAGGCCTACTATTTTATAAATGAATAGGTCTACTATTTTATAAATGAATGTAGTCCTATTTTATAAATGAATAGGCCTACTATTTTATAAATGAATAGGCCTACTATTTTATAAATTAACGTAGGCCTACTATTTTACAAATGAATAGGCCTACTATTTTATAAATGAATAGGCCTACTATTTTATAAATGAATAGGCCTACTATTTGATAAATTAATAGGCCTACTATTCTATAAATTAATAGGCCTATTTTATAAATTAATGTAGGCCTACTATTTTATAAATTAATGTAGGCCTACTATTTTATAAATTAATGTAGGCCTACTATTTTATAAATTAATGTAGGCCTACCATTTTATAAATTAATAGGCCTACCATTTTATAAATTAATAGGCCTACCATTTTATAAATTAATGTAGGCCTACTATTTTATAAATTAATGTAGGCCTACTATTTTATAAATTAATGTAGGCCTACTATTTTATAAATTAATGTAGGCCTACTATTTTATAAATGAATAGGCCTATTTTATAAATTAATGTAGGCCTACTATTTTATAAATTAATAGGCCTACTATTTTATAAATGAATGTAGTCCTATTTTATAAATGAATAGGCCTACTATTTTATAAATGAATAGGCCTATTTTATAAATTAACGTAGGCCTACTATTTTACAAATGAATAGGCCTACTATTTTATAAATGAATAGGCCTACTATTTTATAAATGAATAGGCCTACTATTTTATAAATGAATAGGCCTACTATTTTATAAATTAACGTAGGCCTACTATTTTACAAATGAATAGGCCTACTATTTTATAAATGAATAGGCCTACTATTTTATAAATTAATAGGCCTACTATTTTATAAATTAATAGGCCTACTATTTGATAAATTCATAGGCCTACTATTCTATAAATTAATAGGCCTACTATTTTATAAATTAATGTAGGCCTACTATTTTATAAATGAATAGGCCTACTATTTTATAAATTAATGTAGGCCTACTATTTTATAAATGAATAGGCCTACTATTTTATAAATTAATGTAGGCCTACTATTGTGTGACAGCGTCATGCAAAAGTTGCACAAATGGCAGATCTTTTCAAGCTCCTAACTCATCGCAATGCTTTGTGAGATTGGCTATTTTTAGGGTTTTTTTCTTTCTTTTTTTTTTGAGATTTGAACATTTCTGAACATTTTCGCCTATAATGACATGCCAAAAATATGAACGTTTCATTACATTAATTTTCATTTATTTTTCGTTTTTCTTTTAGGTTTTATGACCTCAATTACAGCCAAACAACCTGAACTTTGAACATTCGGTGGATTTTCTGTGGTTCTCTGTGTCTGTGAAGCCTTTTGAGCTGCAATGAAAACAGGCAAAACAGTGACATCTGCTGGCAAATCCCATTGTCAAATATGGGATTTGCTGGCTCTTAGGCCTCATTCACACCTATCAAACACAATCAAACACATGTTTGGTCATTTTTTTTGTTTTTTTAGGCCACCACAATGCTTTAGGCAACACGCTTTTCCAATGGGAGTCACATGGTTTGACCAAACATTTGTGTTTGATTGCTGATGGTGTTCTGCCCCCCCCCCCCCCCCCCCATCAAACAAAAATGTTTGGTCAAACCATGTGACTCCCATTGGAAAAGCATTGTGGTGGCCTAAAAAAAATGACCAAACTTTTGATTGATCGGTGTTTGATGCGTGTGAATGAGGCCTTACATCACACTCAACAGGAAAATCAGAGCACTTGTTTGAGCCAGAAAACCCCAGACCACAGAAAATCTACTGAATGTTAAAAGTTGATGGGTTTTTTGGGGTCCAATTGAGCTCAGAAAACCTAAAAGAAAAAATAAGAAAAATTACAAAAACCTTTTAACAATCCCTTTAAACATTGAACCCATGAATAGTATTAACAATAGCTTGTGACTAAATAATAACAACATATAAGGACAAACAAGGTTTCCGACTGACAGTTACCACATAAAAGGGAAGAAGAAGATTGTTCATTTCACACCATAAAGTGGCTCTGTCTGCCTTGTACAGTAAGTCAGCAACTTGAGATACCAAACTGTAAATCCTAATGCAACCGCAAAGGCCATTATGATAGCATTAGTCACGTACTGTATCCCAGGAATGCTTTGTTCGATGGTGAGATCGGATTAGAGACCAGCACTTCAGCAACGTTGCATTGTGACAATTATTTTTTTTAAATCTGCTGCAAGTCAAGACTCATCTTTAGTGTTTCACGACCTGAAAGGGGTATTTTATATAGTAGTTCTAAATAACATTTCAGAATTCCATCTGAACTACAGTAATTCCTTGTCGTCATTGTATTATTACATTATTAAAAAAAGGGAAAAAAACATACTCTTCCTGAAGTTTTGAAAAGTATCCGTTTATGTATTCAGCCAATGCATTTAGACAAGAGGCTTGGTATCTACAGTTGTGTCCCTGTCAGTGTTGTATGTTCTGTACACTGTATGTTCCCTCATGGCCTACTGTCTGTTGGTGGGCCTGTGGATGTTCCCTCATGGCCTACTGTCTGTTGGTGGTAGCCTGGCTAATAAGCCAGACTCAAATCACACTGTCGTGTGGTATTTGAGTCTGGAGATGCTGTGTATGGATCTTGTTTCCCGGGGGGCAGGTTCAAACATTTTCTCTTTGACGCAATTGGTCAGAGCTATAGTCAGTCAAAGGTCTCAAGCATTGAACGTCACTGTACCTAAGCCCGCCCATTTTGCATACCGTGTCCCAATTGGCCACACCAGTTCTCTGGTGTAGGAAATGGGCGTACAATTGAGCCTCTCCAGACCGTAATCCGCCGGCAGGCAATTCTTTTTTGCCAACGGCTGATTCGGTCTGGCTTATTAGCCAGGCTATGTTGGTGGGCCTGTGGATGGTGTACTAATGTGCTCGCTGTTTCATGTCTTTTCCTGTGTCTCTTCTTCATACAGTAGATGACGATGTACAGTATGTGAATCTCATAATTATGACACCTTAGTGGCCAAAATGACTTCTTTCTTTCTTTCTTTCTTTCTTTCTTTCTATAGTACTGTAAGCTACCACCTATACTATACATACAGCGGTTATTTTATTTATAAGAGGACTATATATATATATCATTTTATGTTCAGCTGTTCCTAGACCATGAGTCATGACAAATACTGTAGTTAATGTTACTTGTGTGTATTCAATGAAAGATTAATTGTAGTGGTAAGAAAGCCTGTTTGGCACAGACAGTCAACTACCTTTTTACGCATGAAAGGAAATGACCAGTTGGCAACTTGGCATTACGAAACCTTCTTACTTTTTTATTTCTATTATTTTATTTACGATATAAAACATAAATCCAAATCACAGTTCTTTGTCACATGACAAAGGTCCACTCCCATGATGTGGTATGGTCTGTTAACTATAGAGGGTATGTGCGTGACATCATCATCAAACCAGGAAGTTATGCAGGAACGCCTACTGAGTGGCAAAAACTACTTTCCTGGCCTTAACAGCCCATACATCAACACATCTGATTGCATTAAACAACGTTAAACAATGTTAAACTCACTTGGCATGTTGCTTTGCCACTCGATTTGCCACTCGATGTGCCATTCACTTTAAGCATGCGCATACCCTCTATAGGTGACACGTTTTAGTATAAGTTATGATAAAAAGCACACCTCGGTCATGCTCGAGTGAAATTCTTCACTGTAAATGTGTTTGTGTCATTGACACAAACACAAATATCAACTCTACCCCATGGTAATATATAATCTAAAATAGGCATTTGGAGAAAATTGTGATAAAAGGCATTTTGAACAATCATTTGTACATACACCAGTTGAATCTACAGGGCTAACTATTGAAATTGTATTGACAAATCAGGTTTCAAACCATTCACCATTCTACCATGCTACAGATCAGCAATTTGTCATGATGTGAGGCGTTGTGAGCCTGTAGATCGGCTATTGTCTGGCCGCCCCAACTTAAGCATACATCACCCTTTATAATTGCCAAACCCTATATGCCTCCACCACCCCCCGTGGCTTCTCTCCTCAGGATACAGAAGAAACCACTGACACGGTCGACAGTGATGCCTTGCCCATCCGCGCACCATCCCCCATGGTGAAGCCCCTCCTCCTCCCAGGTACCATGAGGCCCCTCAGCCCTCCGAGGGGCCCTCCAGTTCAACTGGACTCGCGGGATTCCCAAGATCTGGCGTCGAAGAAGAAGAAGGGACTGCTGTCCAAGGGGAAGAAACTGCTAAAGAGACTGTCCCCTGTGAAGTAAAACACACATTTTGTGCATTTAATGCACAAGGCGCGGGCTCTATAATATCTTGTGCATAAATGCAATCAATTCTGATCCAACAACACATGGCGAAGAAGAGTCATGTATAAAAGGACTTGTGTGAGCTTAGTTGAATATAATCAGTGGTATAATTATTTGTTCAGTGATTATTCCAAAACAAGTTACTTACACAGTAAAATCCTCAGTTTATTTTACTCTGAGTATAAAAATAGGGTCCCTGCGCGGGTCCATTTTTCTTTCTTTTTTTACTGTGTATGTACAGTGCAGTGTGTGCCAAAATCAAGAGTAAGGTCAGCCCGTGCACACATCATACAGTATTACTGTGATGTATTTTAAATCAAGGAATGATGAAAAACTAGGATTTTCATGACATGTATTTTCCTCTTATCATTGTTAATCAAATTAACTTTATTGGTGTGTTTATGTCAAGCAGGGTCTACAGCCATGGAAAAAACACATTGGGGTTACATCTGAATTTCTAATATACAGTACGTACTTACTCAGCAAAAAAAACAATAACAAAGAACACCTACAGTATATTGGTGGAGGAATCCGAGATGGATTGATGTCAATACAAGGAGATAAGAGACCATACGAAAACGGGGCGGGGGGGGAAGACACTGTCACTGTTATTGAGGCATTCTGAAAAATGCTGCTGCTAACAAAAGGCTTTATTCAGTGCAATATCATAGAACGAGTGTTTGATCCACACATGGTTTATATGGACGGGGGAAAAAAGAAAGAAAAGACAAATATTGTTTGAACTTGAGCTTGTGGTGTGGACCGGCACACGAGCAGAGGGCTCTGCGATGTGGTGTGGACCGGCACACGAGCAGAGGGCTCTGCGATGTGGTGTGGACCGGCACACGAGCAGAGAGAGGGCTCTGCGATGATGAAAGGACATAAAACAGAATTGGCGACAGGGCATTAAAAGCAAATGGGACATGATGCGACATCAGGCAAAGCTTAGCCGTCTAAGTGGCCTTTATAAAATACAATACAATATGAGCATAACATTCCTCATTTTTGTACGTTTGACAAAGTTGAACCTTGCATTTATACCAGTTTTCATTTTGCCAAGAATCACTGGTGCAACGTGTAAACAAAAGTGTTTTTTTGTTTTCTGTAGCTGTCAAACTGTCATGAAACGCCTAGTTCGAGACAACCTTTGTTTGTCTTCCTATTGCACAAAAATGTGTGCTTTTGTCTGATGATTGGTAAAAAAAATTAAATAAAAAAAGTGTGAGTGTGTGTGTGCGTGCGTGCGTGCGTGCGTGCGTGTGTGTGCGTGCAGTACGTGTATATGTGATGCATACATTTTTTATTTTTGTTTCTGAAGAGGCCATATCGTTATTGGCCTTGTGCAATTGTGCTGTGCTGCTACCTCCATTGCCTGTGTACTGTTTCATTCTGTCTATTGGTGAATATTTAGGGCCATCTTGACACCACAAAGTAATTGCCCTCTGGTTTGACCTCTGGGTTTTCTATCATCCAACAGAGGTCTCCTATAGAAAGAAATGCAAACTAAATATTTTCCGTCGCTGCTTTTTTTAAAGAACATGTGCGCTCCACATGTCTTGTTTTCTTGCAAGAATATCAAACATTCAATATTGCACATAATGCTAAATAATTCAAGGGGAGATCTGTTGCAGACTTGCAGATACATCCATATACAGTAAAGTCTTATGTCATTGAACATCATTTTCTGAACCATGCCAGCGACATGACATATTAATTTAATTGCATATGGGATGTAAAGACATGCTTTGCTGCCTGTACCCCATCAAATTGACCTGATCACCAACACAAACTCTTAGATGCTTATTGTCATCACAGCAACCATCTATAGAATCTTGTCTTGTTCATTTTTAGAGACGTTCCATATGGTGTCGTCCCTTTGTTGACATATTGCAGAATTTGCAGTTAATTCTCCTTTCTTTTGTGGTTCTGTGAGAGATGACATTTGTAGGCTATACTAAATGGACAAAGATCATGATGGACGCCATGTGAAGGATTCCTTGACGGACTTGTATACTATAGCCTTCGCACGCAAACAAAACATGGTTTCTTCCTTATTAACAGTTGTCTCGTGTGTACGATTGAGTTGCACTCGAGCGATAAGGCAGACGTGAGTTGCATATCTGTTTAAAAAACAGAAATGACAGGGTTCCGTCTCAGATTCTATCTTTTATTTAGTATAATACAGAAATTGAGCGATGCAGTGAGGCCTTGCCAAAAAGGAATGTATGAAAAGTTCAGTCTGCAATAGGTTTTAAATTATATTATTTTTGCTCCAAATCTACACAACAAAAATCCTCTGTTAATTTAACTGTAAAAATCTACCCAACGCTCTCCTGGAGTTAAATTAACAATGAGGCTTTTACTGTGATATGTTTATGCATTAGTTGAAAGAATACATACATACAGTCCAAATACCAAATCATCTGTGAACGAGTGGTGTCTGCTAAAGCTGTTGCTCTTTTGTACTTTGATCCATTTGTAGGTAATTTATAAATGTTTATACTTGATTTTCAGATAGCCCCATATGTGCCCTCTCCCTACGCTCATTCTGTAGCTCCGGAGCTACAGAATGAGTGTAGGGAGAGGGCACATATGGGGCTAATTTTCAGACAGCCTTTTTTTTAAGTGTCACTGAGATTTCCCTCTCCCTGTAAGAGTGCAAACGTTCTCCACGTGTCCTTCCAAATAAAATGTTTCAGTCCACCATTATGTGCTTGCTCTGTGAATCAGATAAAAACAAAGAAAAAAAACACAAAAAATTAAAAAAGTGTCATTGGACAATATTTATGGTGATAAACTGTGTGGGTATGCATGTGAGAAGAAAAAAAATACATTTTTTAATCAAAATAAATTTGATATTTTGTAGAAACTTGTGTACTTTCATTTTTGCAAATTATGAGTTGAAATTTGTATTGCATAGAGCAGATTAGTCATACAGCATTAAACATTTAGGGCGGCCAGCCATAGCCATTAGCCATAGTGTTGTTTTTGGCAGCAAATTTTGATTTTAGCTTTATATTTAGTCACATTTTAGTCACCTGGAATGTTTTAGTGTTAGTCTAGTTTTAGTGGACTAAATATCATAAGATTTTAGTCGACTAAATCTACAGTTGATTTAGTCGACTAAAATGTATTTTGTCGGGCCTTGATGCCGTTGTAATGATTTTACCCTTGCTGAAAAAACAAAAACAACAAAAACAAAAACAACGCGTCGCAGCATCTACAGCTTGTAGATAGGCTATTTTCAGTATGCAACCAAGTGTAAAATGACTTAGCGGTATACTGGATAACTTGTCCACTAGTCCCTCCCTAACATTTTAGTCTAGTTTTGTTGATGAAATTGTAAGTATATTTAGTCATAGTTTTAGTCATCATAGCTTAGTTTTCATTTAGTTTCCATTTAGTTTTTGTCAGTGAAAAAAGGTAGTCGACGAACATTTTTCGTCTTAGTTTTAGTCGACGAAAACAACACTGCTCAGTGCTCACTCCTTCTAGTAGGCTAGTTAGAGGATGGCTACAATGCAGAGGACACATTTCACGTATTATTATTTATTTTAACCATTACATAACTGTTCATAAAGCATCAAACAGCAGCATGGATACTTTTTCTGCAAATAAGTTCACTCTTGTCTTGTCTTTCATGTCATTTGAAAAGACATTTGCATTTTTTCCTGTATATTTATCATATCCTTATGAAAATCACACGTGTGAACTGAGTGGTGCAATTCCCCCCCCCCCCCCCTCTCTCTCTCTCTCTCTCTCTCATTAGCAGGCAACAGTGCAGCACTCTCTCTCTCTGTTTCTGGCACAACAGCGCCCCTACTGGTACTCATCACATGAGTCACACACAAACATAGGTGAACACAAACATAGGTTAACACGGACATTGCTGTTCCTTGGAGTGGTTGCACCACTTAAAAATAGCTATGGTTACTGTTGGTTACACTCACTCATCATCATTCACTCATTGTGGCTGTGGCACTAATTGCCTCTCCTCTCCCATCAGGCTGGCACACCTGCAGCATATCCCAAATTGTTGCAGCCCCCAGCTGCACCACTGCCTTAATAACCAGCCTGGACCTAACCTTGCGTCACCAGGCTTTCCACCTCCTCGGAGGAAAGCCATGTTGTAGTCTTGTTTTGTAGTCATTGGGCAGGAAACCACAAGGCGGAATAAGAAATCCACCATTCATAGTAGCCTAGGGTTCAGTGCCTTGCTCAAGGACACTTCGACACTAACTCTGGGGGAGCGCGGTTCGTCATGTTGTAGTCAATGATGGGCGGCATGTGGCTCAGGTGTAGACCTGAGCCATTGCCGCCCATCATTGACTACAACATGACGAAAGTTACCATCCGCTCCCGACCGGATCATAAACCCGAAATGGAATGCTGCCCAGGCTAGCCTGGACCAGTATCAGGGTAGGTAGACACAGACCCAGCAGTACTTCAACCCACAGTGTTTGTTTAGGCTTAGACGTCCCTTTTTATTTACATGAAATTAATGAAAAGTAAATGAAAAGAAAATATACATGTTGCCAAATGTTTCTCTAATTATTTGGAGGCACAGGTTAGTACGGTTAAAATTAGCCCATGAAGCCATGCTGCAGGCTAGAGCCCCTGCCTTGACTGATAGGCTACTGATCGCAAAACAAGGGGTGGAATAACCTGTAGAGAGGAAACAACCACAGTTAAAGATGCACCAGAGATACCATCAAAGCGATCCAACACATACAAACAAAACAGCCATGCTGAAGCTGTCGTGGCACTCTCCCCTTGTCTGATTGTAGAACAAGGCATGGTACAGAGACCTTTAAAGATAAGGACACCCTGATTGCTGAACTTGAGCTAGAGCTCAAGGTGTTATTATTTAGTGGCAAGACAAATGGGACAGTGGTGATGAAAGGGAGACATTTATACAGTATAATGTTCAAAAAAGTGTCAAAGTTGGAAGGGTGGGCAGTGGACAGAGAAGGGAGGAAACAGTATTGATGAGACTAACCGTAAGGGCACTAAATAAAATAAATTATAGCAAAACATCCGCCTGGGTCATCATGTGAGGGATGTCAGCGGAGCATGTTCGAGGGTATGGGGTAGAGAGGGAGATGATGAAGAATCAGTTAAGGGATCTGTATTCTAGAAGTGTTATTTTTGCTATATTTACAAATGTTTCAGAGACTTCATTAATGCATGTCATCATGACCTTTAAATTTATTTTCTACAATTAGCCGTAGATTCTTGGAGTGATCTTCAATAATGACCAAAATCAGGTGAGATAACTGCGTAAATGTTTGGGCAGAATATTGGTGAATTGGCTGAAGACCAGAAATTAAAGTATCAATAACATTAAAGAATATGTGACCTAAATCTCAGTTTGCATGATAAGAGGGCCAGACATGGAGGAAAATGTTAATTTAGCAAAACATATCCATGCTACTGTAGTGACATTGGACTCTAGACATGGAGATGGGGAGAGAGGGATTAACATAAAACTGTACAATGTTACAATTTCAAATAAATTCTATACATACACAAACATGACAAGCTGACTTATACTGTATAGTGCACACAAGACCAAGCCACTAGTCGATTGGTAGGATGGAGGCACTCTCTCTCTCTCGCTCTCTCTCTCACTCTCTCTCTCTCTCTCTCTCTCTCTAGGCCTAAAACTCCTAACCTGACTCCGCCAGATGGGGCAGCAGAGAGTACACTGGGGGGAACCCAGTGTACTCTCTGCTGCCCCATCTGGCGGAGTCAGGTTATAAAACTCCAGTGTAGGCCTGAACTCCAGTGTTCATGTTGTTATTGTATGTTCCACAGGGGGGCAGCAGTGGTCTTTACTTGAGGAGCCGTGACGGCATACCATACCAAACCATACCATCTGTCAAGGAACTTCTTTTCCCCTCACATTTTTGGCAAAAACTAATAATAAAATGTAGAATTGTTTTTTGATCAGTACAAATTCTATACCTATACAT
The DNA here is from genome assembly GCF_951216825.1 of Electrona antarctica. NCBI lineage: Eukaryota > Metazoa > Chordata > Actinopteri > Myctophiformes > Myctophidae > Electrona > Electrona antarctica. Next base: position 12,685,806 of record NC_136797.1, read on the forward strand.
CAAACCATCACATATGCAGTATCAGTGGTGGAAAGTAACTAAGTACTTTTACTTAAGTACTGTACTTAAGTACAGTTTTGAGGTATTTGTACTTCCAATTTCCAGTACTTTGACTTCTACTCCACTACATCTCGGAGCCAAAATTTGTACTTTTACTTCACTACAATTATTTGAAAACTTTAGTTAATAGTTACTTACGATTTTAATTTTGATTAGAAAACATACATGAACCACTTCAACCCTATACATTTCGGCCATTTGAAAATAGCCGATCTACAAGCTCACAATGCATCGCGTTGCGACGCATTGTGAGCTTGTAGATCTGCTATTTTCAATAGATTTTGTATTTGAACTTATATGAATACTTTTACATTTAGTACTTTAAGTACATTTTGATGCCGATACTTTTGTACTTTTACTCAAGTACATTTTCAATTCCGTACTTTTACTTGTAACGAAGTAGTTCTAAATTGCAGTATTGGTACTTTTACTTAAGTAAAACAATTGAGTACTTTTTGCACCACTGTGCAGTATGAGCTCTGGACCTGGCTGGCCGGGACACCTGGAGAACGCAGCATCAAATCTTTAATTTTAATTTAAAACTGACCCATCTGTTTTCCGCTATAGCTGAACAATACTATAGACACCACATGCAGTATTATGGATAATACTTTCTAATGGATGTTCCCTTTTGAGGTTAAAACCTTGAATATATATATCGTCCTTCTGTCCAGAACCACATACATTCACAGAAAACTGTTGCAGGGAAATGTACGGTATAAGAAAGGGGGGATTTATTGGGCTCATAAATCAGTGCATGTTTGTTCCATTACCTCCGGTATATTCTCCCTCCTACAGCTTCCCCTCTACCTGCTGCTGTAATCTGTCCCCCTTCACCTCTTCTGCTCTTTCTTTTATCTGGCCACCATCTCTTTCCACTTCGCCTCTCCTCCAATGACTTTCTGTGCATTTCCCCATCTCTTCTGTCCTCTGCACACTCTATTCCTCACCTTACTTTTCCCCCAGACCCACAGAAAAAGCTCGAAGTCTCTGGAGCACCTGAGGGCCGATGGATGTTTAAAATTCTTACCAATTGTGACCTGCCACTATAGTCTCCACTGGAGGGGCATAATGTGAGGGGGCATTCCATCTTCTGCTGGCTTTTCTGATGAATATTTCACAGTGCCTAATAGTTAATAAAAATAAAGGGGAAAATAGTCTCTTTTCAAACAGTCCAAACATAGCCTATATAGGGTCCTTTAATCACGTGTGTGAGCTGAATGCACATCAGATGGAGATATTTTAAAATGCGGAAACATACATGAAAAACATAATCAATGATAAATGCATTAATGCAATTTCTAATGTACAAAACAACCTAAAATAGCAAGAAAAAACACAAAACAACAACATACTGTATATGGACCATGCTACAACTCAACAAATTAATGGTTATATAATTTAGGTCCAGCGGATAGCTGGGTCAGCTGTGCATTTTTCTATACCTCACAGTACCAGTTGAAACTGAACCTTAACCCTGAACCCCAACATTACCAGGGACGTGCACACATACTAGACATCGAAGGGGGCTTCAGCCCCTGCCCCTTTACCCGTCTGTAAAACAACTGCCCTGTCCAGACCACGAATGCAGCATTTACTATGGTGGAAGAAATGCAAATGCCCCTCCTTTCCTTTCCATTCCATGCCGGAAGGCAGCATTCAGGAGAATAGCTTTTTTCCAAAGTCACCTGAACTTGAAACGCACCATTTTGCACTGAACAAATTTGTTTCGGAATCCATGTCGTACACCGCATCTCCAGTAGATAAAGAGTGCTGGCTTGCGCCCCGAAGATAGCCGATCTACAAGCTCTCAATGTGCACGTCCCTGAACATTACTGTTGGGACCCTTCCAGGTGTTTGCATTACTGTTGGGACCCTTCCCGGTGTTTGCATTACTGTTGGGACCCTTCCAGGTGTTTGCATTACTGGACCCTTCCAGGTGTTTGCATTACTGTTGGGACCCTTCCAGGTGTTTGCATTACTGTTGGGACCCTTCCAGGTGTTTGCATTACTGTTGGGACCCTTCCAGGTGTTTGCATAACAGGTGGCGGCGTGTTGGTTTTGGCCTATACCACTAGATTACGGCATGTCTTTAGAAGTTCCTGGAGAGTGACTTTTAAAAAATATATATATATTCTGTCCTCTTAAAGTCTGTGGGTGTCTTTTAGCCTTATGGTACAGTATGTGACACTCAATGTAGGACATGATGCTAATCCTGCAACAGTTGGTGGTTGGATTTCCATTGAGGCCACCAGTATTAAACATAAATAAAGTTCTAACTACTGGCGCTGTATACTGGTAAAAGAAAATCCACCAACTGGCACAGGTTGTTATAATACATGTAGCCTACCTTTTGTTTAAGGGCAGCCCTGGAGACTGTGTTTGAAACAGTTAGAGACTTAAATTAGCCGTACTGTTTGGCTCCTGGAGTGGAAAGTGCCATTTCACTGAATGCTGATGATGATGATGATGATTATGATGACATTTTCCTCTTAATGTAAATGGCATCATCATTGGTGTCTTGACTTTCACACTGCACAGCACAGTTGATCCCAAATGGGACTGAATATTTCTCGGTGAGGAGGATGACACTTAAAGGTAGATTTTATTTGGGAATTGGGCAAGTACAGCAAACAACATGGATATTATCGCAGGCCGAAATGCTGGGAGGCAGAGATTCTATTTTTGCCTCTACCCGTCCATCTGTCTGTCCCTGTGTGTCTGTCTTATTCTTTCGGTCATGACCCACACTTCATACATCATCGTAAAATAGACAGCTGGGAAAGCGATAGTGAAGAGGTGGGTTTTGAAGGTTTTTGGAGGGTGCATGCATGGGGCATCTCTGAGAGTTTCGTATGACCTTATTGTGTTCTTGGCTCCAAACATAATACCTTAGTCAGCAGCACAGGTGAGAGAAGCACACAGAAAGCTTTGATCACACTGAATACCCTTCCTAGTGTGTCCGTCCGTCCATCCATCCACTCATCCATGAATGCGTTTCCGCAGCAGGTGTTCGGAGTTAAGCCTCTAACGACCTGACCGTCATTGCTCTCTGTAGGCTGATTGTTGGTGGGAGGAAATTCCACCTGGTCAGTAACTCATGTTGGAGCGTCCCGCTGGGAAAGGAGCAATGATGTGCACGGCAGCCACACTTTAACTCATCCTGGGCGGGAACCCCTTTTGGTGTTTTAAGCATTATGTTATGCTTTAGCTATTGAAAAATAGCAGACCTACAAGCTCGTAGCGCGGCACCGAGTGCCGCGCTACGAGCTTGTAGGTCTGCTATTTTTCAAAAATCACGAAACTGTGGCGGAAATCTTTGAATATTTATTCTTTCAGAGCGAACTTCTTTTTTCTTTTTTTTTTTGGCTTTTGCCTTTATTTTTTATTGTTTTATAGAGGGACAGACAGTAGGCTGACAGGAAATGGGGAGAGAGATGGGGGGGGGGGTGACATGCAGTAAGGGCCGTCGGAATCGGGAGTCGAACCCGCGGCACACTGCCAGGCTGGATTACCAGCCAAGGTGCCTGGACCGCTGAGCCACGGCCCAGGCCACAGCGAATGTTTTTTAACTCAAATATTTGCTTCTGGGGAGGTCCCTGGAACAACATATTTTCAGATGGGGGTCGGCGGCCAAATACATGTAATTTTGGGGGTCCTTGACATGAAAATGTTTGAGAACCACTGACATAGAAACACAGGGTTTTTCAGAAAACTGTCAGGATTTAGAAGACATTTGTAGAATCTGGTCTCAGGTCTAAACGGGTTAAGGAGCACATTCATTCGTCATCAGCAGCACATGGAACGTTGGGCTGACACCAGCAAACGAGAGGAGCATGAGGCTGAAACCTGCAGCCTTGACCATTCAATCTCTGTCTGAGACTGCTTGGAGTGGGAGACGTCCACAGGGCATGGCTTTTTTCCCCCCTGCATGCACCACTAGAGAGCTCTCAGACAGCGTTTGCACTTTGAGTGCTGCTGTTGAACCGCCTGGCTGGCCCGCAATACCACTGAGTATTATTATACACAGGTATAAAAGCTTGCTTTATGAGGCCCTGGAATCAAGCACTCCCTGGAGATCGGTCAAATGGGGAAAGCAGTCTGCGACAACACCAGTTCAGAGGGCTACCTAAATGCTTTCATGATATGGCTCCTATTGTCTTTGAGTGTTGTCGAACCACTTCTGTATACATTGGCTAATATATGCATTAGCCAATCTATTCACAAGATCCCCTGCTCTATATCGTTTGCAGCAACGAAAAAAAGAAATGGAGTCAGGTTCATCTAATCCTTATTCCTGCAGGTTTGATGGATGGGACTAAAGTCTATCCCATCAATCATCTAGCTAATGGAGAATAAGAGAGTTTAAAAGAAAGCTTAAGATGGAGCATTGTTGTATTTCAACGTCCATCTCCGACCTTGAATAATCTATGAAGAAAAAAGATTCAAATATCCGTGACTTATTATTAACCATGCAATGATGTTTTACTGACAAAACACTGTTAAAGGTGTTCAGGCAAGTTCGGTTAAAGGTGTGTAGAACCTCTGGATAAAATGTGAAATAAAATATGTTTATGTACAATATGGCCGATGCTGTGAATAAACAATGGTATACTGATGGCAGTAATTGCCCTTGTGGATAAAAGGAAGTAAAGCTTGCGGTGGTATGCTAACATCACCATCGAGGATGGATCAATACCTCGCTTGGTCTTTTCCTTCAGAGTATATAAAATCTTCCACGTGTGGCTATTTTGCAGAGGTCATGCTTCTCTCTGCCTGGTCAATTATTCCTTTAGATCAATTGGTGATGCAAAATCACAAGACGGACGGCAAGGCAACCCATTTTACGCCTTGGATTCTATTAGCCTTAATACCGTTCGTTCACCTGCTCTTTGCCAAATGACAGTGTCAGTTATTTCCTCTATTATGCATCTATCTGTATGGCTGCATGTGCGAACAGAACACCATGCAGGCTTTCAGAATAATGGGGCTTTGAAAGCACGAACCAACTGAAGTAACCTCATAAAACCTTTCACACACCTAATGGCAGCTTTTTATCCATGCATGATGCAGGTCAGAGTAACCTGTCCTGGGTTGGTTGGAACTGGGTGATTTTTCTTTCCTGAGAACTATCCCATCACCTAATAGCAACAGTGGTTTTCATGTCCAGAAAACAGCTGTGATTTGGAAGCGTTCCCAGACTCAGTCTGTTGCCTCTGCTACCATCAGATATAAAAAAAATCACACCCGTGTGAACTGAGTGGTGTAAGGTCTTATATAGACTGATCAGCTGTGGTCTGACGTAATGTCTGACGTAATGAAATCACACCCGTGTGAACTGGGTGACCATAGCAACCATGCTCATTTTTTGGTACGAACAGACAGACAGACAAACTAACAAAGCCAGTTGTAGGAGTGGTTTACACCACTCAAAAAAGACTAACTGCTTAAACCAATTAAACTCTACTTCATTGACTGCATGGGGTACCCCAGCGGCCTGTACTTGTCCCATTTATTTCCCCCCTCTATACTGTACACAATCTCTTCACCTATTTTTTTATGGGGTACCTGCCATGAGAAGAAAAGAAAACATCTCAATTTGGCTTGATTGGTGACACTTTTAAGGGCTAAGACTGTATCGTAAGCACAGCAGGCGCTACGCAGTGAATTACACGGTCTCTTTACCTCTTATGAGCTCCATTAGTTCTCTGCAGTTTTATTGCCATTTAGAGATTCTTAAATGTCCCCGTAGGGCACAGGCATTTATTTTAATCAGCTTCTACCGTCGGGGAAAGAAAAGTTTATTTGCCAATGGCTGCGTGTATAATTCTGTCACCTTTGCAGTGAGTGAAGCTCTACCTCCCATTAAAAACAGGACGCATTGAAGTAAGTACTGGATGTTGGCAGCCATGTTCTCTGTCAGCAATGCTGATTTACAGTATTTCAAGCAAAAAATGTTGACACAGCAGGCGTCCTTGTGCACGCACGCACGCACGCACGCACGCACGCACGCACGCACGCACGCACGCACGCACGTCACACACCAGCAAAAAAAGGTCATCAAACATCAGCAAAAGGTAGAATGAACAGAATTCAGAGAGAACTGTCAGGGAGGGAGTAGCCTATGACAAGAAGAAGGTCAAGTGTGACTGTGTTGACTTACTGGCTCATTACATCCTGTAGGTGTTCTGTACTCTAACTCTGATAGTCAGCAGTTAGCCTGGTGCCTTCAGTGGTGGAAGAAGTATGATGTTTTACTTTAATAAAAGTAGCCATACCACAATGTACGAAATATGGAGTTGCTGCCCGCCTGCTCACCTCCACCCGCTCCAGAGACCATATCACCCCAGTCCTCCGTGACCTCCATTGGCTCCCCATCAAACACAGAATTGATTTCAAAGTACTTCTCACCACCTACAAGTCCCTGCACAACCTGGCTCCCCCCTACCTCTCCGCCCTCCTCGAACCACACGCACCATCCCGCTCCCTCAGGTCCAGCGATGCCGGCCTCCTTGTGGTCCCCAAGAAGATCAGGCTCAAAACCTGGGGCGACAGGGCCTTCTCTGTGGCCGCCCCTACCCTCTGTTGTCCTTCTGTTGTCCTTTTCTCTTGTTCGCCCCCCCCCCCCGGCCCCCACACATGTAAAGCGTCTTTGGGTATTAGAAAAGCGCTATAGAAGTCCCAGATATTATTATTATTATTATTACAAGTAGGCTAAAGGCACTGTATTTAACATTATGCTTGAGTAAAAGGGTTAAGAATTGGCGTGAAAATATACTTGGATTTTGAATAGCTGCAGTATAAAACAGAGGGTACTGTATGTTTTGGAATAACTAGTTGCCCTAACCTTTTATTGTATTCTTTTATAACTTAAGTGGAGTAAGAAGTAACAGTATATTTGCCTCTGAAATGTAGTGTATAGAAGTTTAAAGAATCAAGGAAAAAGTTACTTTACACCGCTCAGGTGCTTTGGTGTACTGTAGATCCAGAATTGATGACACATCATTGATGAACCAATAATACCCCTGGCTCTCTCTCACAGCCAGAATCATCTCATCACCTCTTCGGCCCCATTCCCGGAAGTAGGCCTATAGGCTACGGCACATTGCCACGGGACACTGTGCTAGCCTATTTCAATTCAGACTAGGCCTATAGGCTACGGCACATTGCCACGGGACACTGTGCTAGCCTATTTCAATTCAGACTAGGCCTATAGGCCACGGCACATTGCCACGGGACACTGTGCTAGCCTATAGGCTACGGCACATTGCCACGGGACACTGTGCTAGCCTATAGGCTACGGCACATTGCCACGGGACACTGTGCTAGCCTATTTCAATTCAGACTACACACCCATGCTGACACTCAGTAGTCACTCTGCATGAAATTTCAGTCCAAGAGTGAGAGAAGCCTAAGTGACAGAAAAAAACTGAAAACATAATTACTGTGAGAGCAAGAGGTTAAATGGAACCTAAGGGCCTGTAGTAGCAGTAGCAGAGAATAAAGGTATTTTTTTTTATAATGTATTTTACTTATTTGATTTTGCCTTCACAGATAATATGACTAAAATAAGAGACAATTCAGTCGCACAGAAGGATCTTTTTCATTATCGATGAGGTGTCATTTAACACAGTGTTTCCAACTGTGCTGCTGTGTAGACCTACTATTACAATTTACAATTTAGGGCATTTAGCAGACGCTCTTAATCCAGAGCGATTTACAGTAAGCAAGAACAAAACATGGTAATGCATAAAATACATAAAAATACTAGTCATCAAGAATCATGTAAGCAACCGTGAACAATTTACAATTTACAATTTAGGCATTTAGCAGACGCTCTTAATCCAGAGCGACTTACATTAAGCAAGAACAAAAATTTATCAAGTAACATGCGTAAGCTAAGAACGTAACTAGAACATATCTATATATATTGACACTATACATATAAGCTATACATATATATTATACTATGCTGTACTGTTATTGTGCTGTCTACATGACATGCTATAAGTCTGTTTCAAATGCTATCTAAGTCTAAAAAAGTGCCCCCCTGCAGGGGGTAGGGTAAGTGCTATGGGCCATGGTGGAGTCTGAAAAGGTGGGTTTTCAAACTACGGCGGAAGATCGGGAGTGATGCTGCAGTTCTGATTGCAACGGGAAGTGCGTTCCACAGTTTTGGGGCCAGAAGGGAGAAGAGTTTGGGACGTGTGGAGCGTTGTCCCGGCGTTTTTAGTGAGGGTACTTCCAGCTTCCCTGCGTTGGCTGATCTGAGTGCTCGGGAGGGTTTGTAGGGTTCAATCATGCTTGCAAGATATGGGGGAGCCATACCTTTGGTTGCTTTAAATGCCAGCATCAGAGTTTTGTATTCTGTGCGGGCAGCGACTGGGAGCCAGTGCAGGGAGCGGAGCAGGGGGGAGACATGTGAGAATTTTGGCTGGTTGAAGACCAAGCGAGCTGCGGCATTTTGGATCAGTTGGAGAGGCTTAAGTGCACATGCCGGTAGGCCAGTGAGGAGGGAGTTACAATAGTCAAGTTTTGACAAGACTGTTGTCTGGATTAGGAGCTGGGCTGATTCCTGGGTGAGGAACGGTCTAATTCGTCGTATGTTATAGAGTGTGAACCTACAGGATCGAGTGACAGCTGTGATGTGAGTTTTGAACGAGAGCTGACTGTCCAGGACTACACCAAGGTTCCTGGCTGTTGGGACAGACGTTACCAGGGCGTTGTCTACGGAAATAGTTAGCTCCCGCATAGGGCAGGACTTAGCTGGGAAGAAGAGAAGCTCAGTCTTGTCTGGGTTCAGCTTGAGGTGGTTGGAGGACATCCACTGTGAGATGTCAGCCAGGCATGCAGTGATGCGCTCTTCCACCTGGGTGGCAGAGGGGGGGAAGGATAGAAACAGTTGTGTGTCATCGGCATAGCAGTGATAGGATATATTGTGAGCAGAGATGATAGTGCCAAGGGATTTAGTGTACAGTGAGAAAAGGAGGGGACCAAGTACAGATCCCTGTGCGACGCCAGTTTGGAGGGTTCGGGGGGATGATAGCAGACCTTTCCAGGAGACCTGGTAGGTCCGGTCGGTGAGATAGGAAGAGAACCACTTTAGTGCTGTCCCGCCGATGCCTAGATCCGCTAGGGTGTCTAGGAGCAGCTGGTGGTTCACTGTGTCAAATGCTGCTGATAGGTCTAGCATACTGTCTGCACACGTGTACGCATTACAATTATGACATATAGGCCTGCGATATTCGGAATTTACAGCAAGGGATTGCTTAAAAATAATAAACAGCCAAAAACTAAGCCAAATAAATGCAAACTGAGGGTATTTAAACACTTGCAGTAATGTACCGTATCATGATGGTTTAGGACTTTTGGGGTTATTTTATTGACACAAATGAATAAGCCCATTGTTAATAACAGTGACAAGGACCGTATGTGTCACTGTTATTCACTGTTACCCCTTTTTGGGGGGGGGGGCCCTGAGCTTGAGCCTCTTCGCGGTCATGCGGACACTCAAGCTCAGGGGCCCCCCTAGCTCAGGGGCCCCTGGGCCTGGGCCCAACAGGACTGTTGGATAATCCTCATGGGGAGACATGATAATTGAGAATTTTGGCTGGTTGAAGACCAAGCGAGCTGCAGCATTCTGGATACTGTAAAAGCTGATCTACAAAGCGTCCTTTTCATGACCATCCGGTCCGGAGGACAAACTGAGTCACCCACTCACCCAGACAGATACAGTTGGAGGCCATCGATATTGTCCTTTTCTTTTTGCTGAGGTTTGCGTGATCTGCGCAAAAGGACAGTTAACCCATTTTGGGCGGGAACCCCTTTTGGTGTTTTAAACATTATGTTATAATTTAGCTATTGAAAAATAGCAGATCTACAAGCTCATAGCGCGCCACCGAGTGGCGCGCTACGAGCTTGTAGGTCTGCTATTTTTTAAAAGGATTTTTAAAAGTTTTGAGGTCAGGCCTAAATGGGTCAAATGATAAGGGACAATATCGGTGGCACCCAACTGTACCACAGAGGTTTATGTGTAGTGAATACTGTCCACTCAGTCCTATGGAATGTAGACCATTGGAGACTAAGCTCCCTATAGCCGGAAGCTGATATGGATGGATTAGTTAGATTAAAAGAAGAAGAAGGAAAGAGAAAAAAAAAAGAAAGAAAAAAAAGCTGATAGATGTAATGTCCCATCCAGGGTTCAAACTGGTGTGGAAGTCCAACTTTCTGCTCTTCCCATACATGGAATCCCTGCTGTGTAGAGCTTTGGGAAGCAGGTGTTCTATCCTTAGCCTGGAAACCAGACGAATCTGCCAGTGATATTATAGCCATGCCAGGCTACTTCTACCCCACATCAGCTATGCTATAGCATACATCTCATGGAGGATATCAGATGCACTATATACTTATTACCATTATGGGTTCAAAATGCTTTATTCATTCAAAATTTCTCAAGCAAACAAACAAACAAACAAACAAACAAACAAACACATAAATAAACATAAACAAACAAACAAACACACAAACAAACAAACAAACAAACAAATAAATAAATAAATAAATAAATAAATAAATAAATAAATAAATAAATAAATAAATAAATAAATAAATAAATAAATAAATAAATAAATAAATAAATAAATAAATAAATAAATAAATAAATAAATAAATAAATAAATAAATACATAAGGCATATTGAGCGCGCATATAATAATATAATATTATGGCCATGCAGTGACGACATACCATAGGCTACAGTCAGTATGTCACATCGATGTGACACGGCCAGTTTCATACAATATAGGCCATATATGCGTCATAATATAGCTCTAGACTAATTCCCAGCTAGGGTGAGGGTTGGTTCAGAATGACCTTTGGCAAATCCAAAACGAAATGACAGTGAGTGACACATCGCCGATCTCTGACTGGACCTCCTGTCCTGTTCTGTCCTGTCCTGCAGCGCATTTAATTTCCTCCTCGCTGCCTGCCTGCTGCTCAACGCATTACGCACGTGGTGGTGGAGGGTCTCTCTCTCTAATGATTAGAGTGTAATCTGACAGATGGACGGCCTCCCTTGTTGTTTACAGACAGACTAGGCTACATGTCTTTCATGCACCGTGTGTGTGTGTCTCTGTAGTGAGAGCGTTCTGTCACACAACAGCAGCAGAGCCTACGGGAGGAAATACATAACTCTTCTCTTATAACCGCCGGACTATTAACTTTTCTCCAAATACTTCAAAAGCAAGCATATGCGGAGGGGGAGTGACCTCGTTTAAAACAGACAATTCTTCATGCAACAAAGGGGATGCTTTATGAGGATAAAGAAGTCCACGAAAAGGCCCACTTCGACGGGATTTTTTGTTTGTTTTTTTAATATAACTTTTACCCTACTTTTTTGCTGGACAGGAGACCATGTAGCCCTGATGGTTTGTTTCCATTCCCCCCCTCTCAGGCAGGGACTCTCTCACTCATTTGAGTGCGTTTTGGACAGAGCTCTGTGCATGAATTGAACCTCACAATTCACCAAGATGATGCCCATCATCATCATCATCAGTCCTTTCTGCCGAATATTCCCAGTTGTCGCAGTGGCAGTGATCGCTGCTATTACCAGAGGTGAGGCTTAAAGACCAAGTTTTTGGGGCTTTTTTTCTCCTTCCAAAGGTAGCGCTGCATCCAGTGGCAGCTATAGTTAGTTATTATAATCATAGACATTTCTGTTTTGTACATAACATTAGCCTGTCATGATCAATGTTTCTTGGCAATATATTTTATACAGTCAGAAAGCTATAGTTTGTTTCCCTTGTTTAAAGGGTTTCATTTGTGGGTTCAGGTTGTGCTCTTCTGTTGCTATTTGACTCTTGTTTGGTCTAGCCTACTGGTTAATCAGTATTAAAGGGGAATACCACTCATTTTCAACATTTTACTATGTCATTAATATACCTTAGAGCTGTTCTGTGAAAAAATAAATAAAAAAAAAGGCCCCCCATTCTGTGTTTTCCCCATTCTGGAGGTCTGAAAAAAATCATTAACATGGTGAATCACATCTTGATGATGTCATCAAGATGTGATTCACCATGTTAAACCATGTTAATGACCTCCAGTTCTAGGAAACACAGAATGGGGGGACTTTTTTTAAAATTATTTTCAGCTCTAAGGTATATTAATGACATAGTAAAATGTTGACAATGAGTGGAATACCCCTTTAAGGACGAAACAAGACATTGTTTCAGTTTACAATATTAATTTCTACCAAACACAAATTAAAGCACAGCATTAGAAAAGTCCAAAGGGATTCATGTGCGTGTGCGTGCGTGCGTGCGTGCGTGCGTGCGTGCGTGCGTGCGAGAATGTGCAAGTGAGTGTATATTTTTGTGTCTTTGAATGGCTCATGTATCCCTCTGTGCTGCATGGGGCCTGGCTGTGCAGCTGGGTTCTTAATATAACTGCTAGTAGGCCTATCCTCTGTGCTTGCCCGGTACAACTGTATGAATATGCATGTCAGCAGCGTTATCTTTTGATATTGCTTAGTTATGGAGCCTGTAGTTTGTCAGAGAACGGAAATACGGTGCAACAAAATACTGTAGTAGCCTACTGTCTGAAGTTAACAATGTGTTGGATCCCTGGCTCATAATGTGAATGCCACTCTGATGATCTTTGGTAGAATCAACAGTTTTAAATTTGGACACTTGCTTTGGCAATGAAAACGTATGTTTTCTCATGCTAATAAAGCTCCATTGAATCGAAATTGAATTGACATCCCTATTTCCGAGGGGCACTAGCCATCCTATAGCCTATACAGGTTTAATGTTTGTTTTTAGTTCAATGTTTGTCTTAAAAACGCCATTGACAATGAAGGGAAAATTTACGTCATATTGTCTCTTTATTGTTAATGGCATTTAATGTTTGTGTTGGCACCGTTTGTTTTCCACCATTACATCACCTAATCAACACGGTGTGATTTTTAAAGTATTTGCCAAGCACAATATAGCACAACAATTTAGAAATGTAGACTATATTGAAATCCACATATATTGTGCGTTCTTGACCAGTCCTCTTTCAGTGGCATAAGTTCAGCTGAAGCTAAGGTGTGGCAAAGTCACCTGACAGCATTGTCATCGATGGCCAGGAAACACACATTTCTGACATGTAACGGATTATAGGTAGAAAAGGTCGCACATGACAAACTGCATCATTTAAACATCTCCAACTAGAATTATCCAAGACATGTATTCAGCCAAACCATCTAGTAAACAAGACGGTTGAGTCTAAACTACATTACTCACTTCAACACCGCAATTATAGATTTACAGCCTTTAAAGTTCAACACAATATGTGTATAGTTACATTGGTTTTTAGACAACTTGAGCTTACAAATGCAGTCTCTACCTTTTACAATGATACGTTCTGTACGTAGGCTACACATGTAAAGCATTCATTCTCTGATATGCACCATTCAGCACCATGGACAGCATCAGTGTCAATGAGCAGAAGAGAGATGAATGAATGAATGAATGAATTCATTTCATTCGTTAATTTGATTTATATAGCACCTTTCCAAACATACAAAGTGCTTTACAGCAGTGGTTCCCAAAGTGGGGTCCGGGGGCCCCCAGGGGTCCTTGAGAGAGAGTTCCAGGGGGTCCCCAGATAAATTATATTTAGGAACCAAATGGACCCTTATGGGTCTGTAACTCAGAGAGTGTACAAATGGAACCAAATGGACCACACTACACTCTCAGAGTTAAATTAACTTTGATATTTTACAATATAAACTGGGGGTCCCAGAGATAAAAATGCCATTAAATGGGGGACCATAGCCTAGTTCAGGTCAAACCTGGGGGTCCTTGAAATTAAACGGTTTGAGAATCACTGCTAGGGTAAACATCTTCTCTTATGGGGGTCCTTGGCATATCTTTCCAAATGGGGGTCCGCAGGCTAATGAGTATCATTTTGGGGGTCCTTGACATGAAAACGTTTGGGAACCTCTGCTTTACAGAGCCAAGGGCAGGGCGTTCCAAAGCAAAGGTGCCCGGGCCGCAAAAGCCTGGGTCACCCCGGGTGACAACAAGGCGAGTTGAGGGTGGAACTAGGAGGGCTAGGCCCTATAGATATGTTTTTTTTGTATTCACTAAATGCAGTAGAGATGAATAGTCCTCCGTCCTTAGTTTACACTTAACACTCCAACCGTATACACTACTGTTAAGCTGCTAAGCCTCTCTTTGTAATATGTAACACAGAGAAGGATTGTGATGAATGTCAGCGGTCTACTGTCGAGTCACAAGAGCAATCGTCTCCAGCTTAGTAACTTGATCATGGCTTGAAATGCAGGGTTTCTCTCTCTGTGGAGAGGAAAGTAAAGCTTTTTACATCCCATATACAAAATGGCCTAATGTGTGGGCTGGCTGAACCTCTAGAGTCTCTTAAATGGCTATACTTTGTACGGACAACGCATATAGCCATTTAATAAATGCTTTTATATAGACGCAACACATGAATTAAATTAACAATTCATTATCATTCTGAAGTGTTTTCTTTTGGTTCTGGAATAATGAAAATACTGTACAGCACAAGTACTGTAAAAGCAAGTTGGGAATTGGTAAATATTTTGTTTTTGTTTTTGTTAATCGCTGCAGTATGTAATCACTAAACCAAATGATGTGCTACTAATTCCTAAACAGGGTTCCAGGAGTTTTTGGCATGTGTCAGGGAACCTTTGAACTGAAGCATAAAGTGTATATAGCTGCTAGCAGGAATTAGTTTTCCACCCTAACTTCTGTCTATGATTTACACCCCTCCTAGGTGCTGATGGCCAGGTCAGTCTGTATGATGATATTGGGACCACCACCTCCTCGTCCTCCCCAGTCTACCCCGCAGTGGGATTCCAGGTCCTTAACATGGACCATGTGTATCTGTGGCAGGGCAGCCCGGGGGAGCAGCCAGGGAACATGAGCTTGAATAGGGTTCACAAGCAGACTTTCTTCATCTCCGGGCCAGGACGTGGGTTACCGGCTGTCAACGCCTCCTATGGCCCCCTGACTGTAGACGCCCCGATCTCATCGGACCTCCTTCTAAGCGATCGCAGGATCCTGCCTGTCATCCTGGCCCGCCAGGTCCGTTCGTCCGCCCCCGTCATCAGAATCCTCTTCCACATGCCTACGGAATCGGACATCGCCAAGAGTCAGGGAGGAATGTCGTACGGTGAGGATAACTCTGTGAAAGAGGGCGAATACAAGGCTGAGGATGGAGCTTACTGTGTGACGGCGTATGCGTTCTGGGAAACGCGGGAGGTCCGTGGGGCATGCTTGGTGTCTCCAGGGGGGTTCTGCGTTGCCCAACTGAAGCCAGAATCGGTTTGGTTTAGCTCAGGTAGCCCACCTGGCAGGTCCAGCAAGGAAGCAGGAGGGCCTGAAGGAGGAAGAGGGCCACCGGCGGGTAACCCTGTTGAGGTTTATTTTCAGAGCAGAAGGGACCAGACGGGTCAGTGTACGCCCCAGGACAGCCTGCAGCGTGTGGGACGAGGAGCAAATCCTGTGGACTCGGGGACGCCCCTGAGAAGGATCGGGAGTGTCAACCTACTTCGAAGTCCACCGGGGAACCCCACCTTTCTCCGGCTGAGGCTAGGGGGTGCTGTGGTGGTCCAGACTTCTTCCAAGCCCCTTAAGGCCACGGACGTGGCAACTTTCTACGTTTTCCTGTCCAGTGCATCTACCTTGGAGAGCTTCACACTCAGGTAATATATTAAGGGATAGGTAGCATAATTGCAATGAAATGTAATGTTTCATCAGCAGTACAATTCCCGGGTTCAATGTCTGGGTTCACATGTTTTACACAGAGCAGCAACATGCAAGGGAATCACAGCACTGGGGGCAGACTTCATTAGCGCCTGACAATCCACTGATTCCCTGGTCAATGATCAATCCCATGTTTTTCTGGCCTGTGACAGTCAATCAATGCTGAACAGGGATGTGTTGCTGTTTCCAAAATTAATTTTCTTTATATGTTGATATTGTCTACCTGTGTTTCTTCCTCTAAGCAGGATACTAGTGCCTCAACATAGCAAATAGATGGTCACCCCGCATAGTGCACCTTATTAGAGAGCTCACCCCACATACTACACTTTATAGGAGAGCTCAAAAACCATCTGTAACCAGGTTTTTGTCAGAAATAAGCTAAACACAGAATCAGAATCTTCAAATTCAAGAATACTTGTTAGTCATATGATCATGCAGTATCATTAAAGATACACTTTTGGATACATATTTCTAACTATTATCTAAAATGATTTTTTTTGTAGAGCAAGCCCCTCATTATACATTTTTTTTGTATAAAGCGTCATATTAAATATTCTTTTCTCCAAAAGATCTGAGAAAGTGTGGAAATTGGAAAGGCATAATTTGTCGGACCTTCAAATTATCTCCCTGCCCCACAACAAACAAGCAGCTGAAGCAAGCAAGCAAACAAACAAACATATTTCTATAAACCATTTTCAAAACTGCATTTGGACACGTGGTTAAAAGCACAATGTACAGTTGCACATTTTGCCTGCAGAAAAGCACTCTTGTTGATATACGTAGGCTTTGATGATTATTGACGTTAAGTTCCCTAGGTCAATACTACAGCATGTGTCTGCCCTGTGGCTAGTGGTGGAAATCTATATAGAGGGCAAACTGATATTTCAGTGAACCAATTTAACTTGGTGCTGCTCAAACATAGGGTATAGTGACCCACTTTTGGTCACTATGGGTCCTGAGTAAATACCCGTTTTATAAACATTATATAGAAACTCACAGGAATCTTCAAGCACTTGGGTCTGAAAAAAAGGTAAGGTGAAATCATTGGGATGTATACATGCAGTGTCTTCATGAAGGATAAGATTCCATGCATTTAAATGGTTACTTAAGGCCACTTGAATAGCTATATGGGGCATAATTCCAAGGCCACGCTGTTAAATGCTTGAGTGGTGAAGTGACTTACGTGTGTAGCCTCCCGGGTTTCCAGTAGTTATTCAGATTACCTACGGTTGGGTGCCACCGATATTGTCCCTTATCATTTGACCCATTTAGGCCTGACCTCAAAATTTAAAAAAATCCTTCTAAATCCTCCAGTTTTCTGAAATAAATATTTTCACGATTTTTCAAAAATAGCAGACCTACAAAGCTCGTAGCGCGCCACTCGGTGGCGCGCTATAATGTTTAAAACACCAAAAGGGGTTCCCGCCCAAAATGGGTTAACTGTCCTTTTGCGCAGATCACGCAAACCTCAGCAAAAAGAAAAGGACAATATCGATGGCCTCCAACTGTACAGTAAAGTGTAATCTGTGCATGCTACGCTACGGTATATCCTGTCTACTGGCCGTGTACGTCAACTTCGCTGTTACTGGCAACGTTATGAAGTGCGCCGTTCCACAGACGGGGAAATAATTGGCAAATTATTCGCCCAGTATTCATATCTTAACATCCCATTACCTTTAGGAACAAGGTCCTCTGGATATTCGCCTTGATAAATAATGCATGCATTTAATGGTGCAAGGCTGCAAATAACTACAGTATAACAGATGCCTGACTGGGTGAAAATGAACTTATTACAAAGGCGGCTACCATGCCAAAACACAAGAAGTACTGTAGCTATACTTGCTGCTCTCGATGCAGATGTCATAAACTGAGTACCCTTTCTTTTATTATACTTTAGATCATTACAGGCAGGCGGTGGCTCAGGGGTAGAGTGGCCGGATGGTAACCGAAAGGTTCCCAGTTCGAACCCTGTGGGCTCCCCCAGAGTCGGTGTCAAAGTGTCCTAGAGCAAGACACTGAACCCCTAATTGCTCCTGATGTGCAGGTTGGTGCCTTGCATGGTTTCCTCTGCCATCGGTGTGTGAATGTGTGAGTGAATGGGTGATTGTAATGCACAATCTATGTAAAGCGCCTTGGATAAAGGCGCTATATAAATGCACCATTTACCATTTTTTCCATTTTATGCGGTAAGGCTATCATGTGGGGGTGGTTTCCAGTCGTCACTAAATGCTACATTAATCTCCTTCATTATTCACCGATGTAGTGATGTCACAGCGAACATCTTCCTAACATTTGAGTGAAAACGGCCACTTCCACTCACTTCCAGCCATCAATGACATTTTAAATTAGACAAACAACCTGGACCTTGCACAACATACATACATATATTATATTGACTGAACTTTATGGTTGTGATTCACTGACAACCATGGCGACAGATTGATGAATGCCAAGCATTGCATTTAAATGACCATACTGTACACCAACCGCCTGGTCACACAAGTTTAATGAATGAGTTTGCCATTGTGCTCTAAAAAGGACCGGTTTTGCCAATGTACTCTACGCGCACGCACGCATGCATGCATGCGTGCGTGCACACGTGCAAGCACACTCATACATACATACACACACACACACACACACACACAGTGATGCTGACAGCTACCGTATGTTGTTTTTAGGGGATTGATATAAATACAGTAGACTTATCGGTAGACAGACTAACAGACTAGTGACCCCGCTGCTGGAGCCACGCATAACCTGTCCATTACTTTACTCCTCCTGCTTCTGTCCCACTGCCAAAGCTGGAATGAGATTTGGCAAAGCCAGAGTCCAGCGGTTAAGTCCCAACTATAGCCTGGCTCCAAGCAGCCTGGCTAAGCGATTGATTCTTCCTGGGAGAAATCCCTGCTCCACTTCACTCTTGGGCCCAAGATGGAGACCAATCTCGGTTAGGCCAGATAATCTGTGGGCCTGATTGAAAATGACTCGAGGGTTAACCCTTTGGGACATTGTCGATCTCGGGGCGACTGACGTTTACTGTTGAAGCCTGTGTGTGTGTGTGTGTGTGTGTGTGTGTGTGTGTGTGTGTGTGTGTGTGTTGTGTGTGTTGCACGCGTGCGGTTGAATATAGGGTATACTGTGGCATCATACTCTGATGTCGGGAACGCCTACTGAGTGGCAAAAATGTGCTTTCTGGCCTTGACAGCCCATACATCCAAACAGGAAAGTCATATCTGATTGCATTAAACAACGTTAAACTCACTTTGCCACTCCGATTTGACACTTTTATGCATTTGCATAGTTGCATACCCTCTATTGGAATGTTCTCCGTATGTATGAAAATTGTACTCACAATTTCCATACATTGTATTCAAAATACTTTTGTGTTTTGAGTCAGAAAAGACATTTGTTGATCTTAGTATGATCATAACTGGCCTGCTGGTGTGAGTGTCTGTCTGTCTGCCTGTCTGTCTGTCTGTCTGTCTGTCTGTCTGTCTGTCTGTCTGTCTGTCTGTCTGTCTGTCTGTCTGTCTGTCTGTCTGTCTGTCTGTCTGTCTGTCTGTCTGTCTGTCTGTCTGTCTGTCTGTCTGTCTGTCTGTCTGTCTGTCTGTCTGTCTGTCTGTCTGTCTGTCTGTCTCTCTCTCTCTCTCTGTCTGCCCGCCCGCCCACCCGCCCGGCCACTGACCCTGTCCTTGATCCTGTCACAACTATCATTGATCAGTCTGGCTGGCGTTTGATGATGTATGTCAGTGTTGTTGAGGCTAGGGTACATGCATGTTGGTCAGTGACAACTTGTACACTGACCCAGAAAAAAAACGGTGTGTTTGAAACTCTCCCGGTGGGGGTGGGGGAAGGGGGAGGGGGGGGGGGGGGGGGGCGTCTCAACCAAACAGATTTATGAGAATGAGTCAGTATTTGTTAGACAAGACTTTCTTTTCTTACGTTGTGAGCTTGTATTGATATATTTGATTTATTATTTGGTCATACAAGGTTTCCTCTGGACAACGACGATATATCAACTGGGCACCTGCTCCTTCTAACACCAACCTCAACCCCTGTTGCACCTCCCCTTGCTAACACCAACCTCAACCCCTGTTGCACCTCCCCTTGCTAACACCAACCTCAACCCCTGTTGCACCTCCCCTTGCTAACACCAACCTCAACCCCTGTTGCACCTCCCCTTGCTAACACCAACCTCAACCCCTGTTGCACCTCCCCTTGCTAACACCAACCTCAACCCCTGTTGCACCTCCCCTTGCTAACTCTACATTACGGGAATCAGTTTAGTTGAAAATAAAATATCACTAATCATTAAAATATCTAATAAAATATCACTATCACTAAGCCACTATCACTAAGGGGGGGGGGGGGGGGGGGGGTTCCAGGGGGTCCCCAGCAACAGTAGTTAACATAGCGTCACAATCATTTTAACCACTTTATCCCTTTTATATGTTGGCTATTCAAAATAGCAGCTCCACAAGCTCCACAAGCCATTGCAGCACAAACTTGTACATCTGCTATTTTGTCATTTACATTTTTTTAAACAAATCTTTTCTTCTTGGGGTCCCTGGCACAAAACAATGTCAGGTGATTGTCCGGGGCCAAATACATATCGACATATCGGGTCCTTGGCACAGAAATGTTTGAGAATCACTGCTTTAAGTTTCATTTAAAAAAATAAAAGGGCTAAAAAAGAGATGGATGGAGATGGAGGAGCACTTAATGTTTGTCTCCATAGGACACACTGGCCTGGTTAAGATGTGAAAATGTCTAAAGCATTTATCATTCATAAAATGCTGCTGCAAATTTTAGATGACACACACACACACACACACACACACACACACACACACACACACACACACACACACACACTCATAACCTTTATAAACTAGGGAGAGGAGGATGGCTACATTATGTCGGACATTTGTCCAGTTCTCCACTAACAGGCCAGTCCACACCACTCCTTGCAACTGCTTGCACAAATTATCCCCAATGGCAGTTGCAATGAGTTGCATTGGTGTGGACTGTCCTTAACCTGCAACCAAAAATCTATCGAAATTCAAACTTACGTTGGCTGCTTCGTAAGGTGAAAAGAGCAGCAGAGCGTCCGGATGGGAAATGCGAAGTTCCCAGTTCGATACCGCGGAGTTAGTGTCCTTAAAGACTCTGAACCCTTAATTGCACCCGATGTGCAGGTTGGTGCCTTGCATGGTTTCCTCCTCCGTCGGTGAAAGAATGTGTGTTATTGTGTGAATGTAATGCACAATCTATGTAAAGCACTTTGGATAAAACATAAAAGTGCTATATAAATGCACCAATTGCCATTTTAGAAGCAGTACTGATGATGATATTTAACAAGTCATTAACAACTAACAGCTTGTGGATGATCTATTCACAAAACAGACTATTCACAGACTATTCAAGTAACCGCCGCCCCTCCCACATGTGTATGTTGCAAAAATAAATGTGTTCGCTAATTGCCCTGTGTGTGTGTGCGTGTGCGTGCGCGCAGGGCCATGGTAAAGAAGGGGCTGGTGTTCCGTTCGGCCCGGCCCAGTGACTCGACGCTGTGGGACATTAGCATACAGCCTGGAAGACCCGGTCCCAACGCCGTGTCCGTACTCTGCCAAAGGAAAGGGGCCGTCACTGGAAAGAGGTCAGTCCACTGTGTGCACAAAATGTGTTTTCCGTCCTTGTCTGCTATATTGTCATGGAATAAAGTTCTCAGTCGCCAGTCATTTGGATTCCAAAGTCTTCAGTGAAACATACTGTAGTCTGTTATTCATTTCCAGCAGATGTCATTGATGACAAAGTATGTACTTGTTTAAGTGTGCGATTCTGATTCCTGAAAGCATGACTGATTGATAGAGTGACAGATGATTACATTTTGGTTGACTGATTCCCACATCTCTTCTCACAACAGAAGGTTTAAATAGCCCATAGTACAGCCTATCGTATGACTTGCAGCAGATTGTGGGAGCAGAATATTGTATAACAGCAGGGTCTGGAATTATTCCAGATGCTAACAATAAAATAAAATGGCAAAACAAAGGGTATTTATTAAATATAGTCATTATAATATGAATATATATCATATAATTATTGTTTCACAGAATCAAATGTTTTATG